>NC_058120.1:30421912-30461912 GCF_914725855.1 Thunnus albacares | reverse complement strand
CGTCCGAAGGTGATGAGGCCGACCAGCGCGGTGGGAGGCAGCAGGGACAGAGACATCTGCAGGGACTCTTTCAGAGCCTGCAGGTCCTCGTCCTCCATACAGGTGTCCACCACGTACAGGAACACCAGCGGCATCTGGGGACCCCGCTGAGGACACATCATTACAACACGTTAAACATCTGGGGACCCCGCTGAGGACACATCATTACAACAGGTTAAACATCTGGAAACAAGTCTGTCTGTGTGTCTGAGTCTTACCTGGACAACGTACTCGATGGTGGAGAACTGAGGCAGCAGCTCAGCAGGTTGGTTCACCTCAGAGATTCCAGCATAAGATGGAGGAAACTGAAACAGACCAATCACACAAGTCATGGCACAACCAGTGATGCTCCTTGGTTGAGTGGTTTGGCCTGCGGGGGGGTGGGGGGGGGGGGGGGGGATTAGCAGCTGTTCTCTGTTTCGCATTGTCAGGTTAGGCTAATCCATTGTTGCTAACTTCACAGCTAACCTCCTTCTCTCTTCCAGCAGGTCGGAAACAACAGACGTGACTTTTCATGGTCTTGACAAGCTGCAGCATTTATTAACTGACACACTGTCGTCTGTCGTCTGTAGTCTGACTGACACTTTACTGCTAACCTCTGTTCCTTAAAAGGAGCTACGCTACCTGTAGTTTCCCTGGCAACGACACAGACGTTGACTCATGTTTCGAAACAGCTCTATTGACTTGTGAATGACTGGATATTTGGTGTTATTTTGGCATTTAAAAAAAAAATTTTTGTATATTATAAAGGAAACAACTGAAGAACAAGTTTACCTGGTTCCTCTGATAGCAGAAGTTACAGGCCCACAGTTTGGCTCTGTAGTCCACCTGGCTGCAACATAAAGACAGACAGGTGAGTGTTGGACAGGTGAGTGTTAGACAGGTGAGTGTTGTTCAGGTGAGTGTTAGACAGGTGAGTGTTGTTCAGGTGAGTGTTGGACAGGTGAGTGTTAGACAGGTGAGTGTTGGACAGGTGAGTGTTAGACAGGTGAGTGTTGGACAGGTGAGTGTTAGACAGGTGAGTGTTGTTCAGGTGAGTGTTGGACAGGTGAGTGTTAGACAGGTGAGTGTTGGACAGGTGAGTGTTAGACAGGTGAGTGTTGTTCAGGTGAGTGTTGTTCAGGTGAGTGTTGGACAGGTGAGTGTTGGACAGGTGAGTGTTAGACAGGTGAGTGTTGGACAGGTGAGTGTTGGACAGGTGAGTGTTGTTCAGGTGAGTGTTGTTCAGGTGAGTGTTGGACAGGTGAGTGTTGTTCAGGTGAGTGTTGGACAGGTGAGTGTTGTTCAGGTGAGTGTTGTTCAGGTGAGTGTTGGACAGGTGAGTGTTGTTCAGGTGAGTGTTAGACAGGTGAGTGTTGTTCAGGTGAGTGTTGGACAGGTGAGTGTTGGACAGGTGAGTGTTAGACAGGTGAGTGTTGTTCAGGTGAGTGTTGGACAGGTGAGTGTTGTTCAGGTGAGTGTTGGACAGGTGAGTGTTGGACAGGTGAGTGTTGTTCAGGTGAGTGTTGGACAGGTGACTGTTGGACAGGTGAGTGTTGGACAGGTGAGTGTTGTTCAGGTGAGTGTTGGACAGGTGAGTGTTGGACAGGTGAGTGTTGGACAGGTGAGTGTTGTTCAGGTGAGTGTTGGACAGGTGAGTGTTGTTCAGGTGAGTGTTGGACAGGTGAGTGTTGGACAGGTGAGTGTTGTTCAGGTGAGTGTTGGACAGGTGACTGTTGGACAGGTGAGTGTTGGACAGGTGAGTGTTGTTCAGGTGAGTGTTGGACAGGTGAGTGTTGGACAGGTGAGTGTTGGACAGGTGAGTGTTGTTCAGGTGAGTGTTGGACAGGTGAGTGTTGGACAGGTGAGTGTTGGACAGGTGAGTGTTGGACAGGTGATGCTTACCACAGTGGGTTGAGCACGGCGCGGCAGGTGGCGCGGCTGCAGAGAACCGGTTCATACTGGATGGGCGGCAGGTCGGGTCGCTCCCTCAGCGGCGTCAGCAGCGCCGCCACCGGCACCACCATGCGGGTCGCCTCCAGCCGGCTGGACGGCCAGACGTTCCAGCTGAAGCGCACACCGTCACGCTCCTCGTTCTGAGCAATGTACTCTGGGAAGGTCGCCATGGCAACACGGGGGGGGAGGGGTCGCACAGACTGTCAGGTACTGTAGAGAGAGAGAGAGAGAGAGTCAGAGTATTGCAGTACTATTGACTATACTGCAGTACTACTACTATTTCAACTTTTCCCCATTTTAATCCAATATTAAAGGGGCCTTATTATGAAAAACTCTGCTTACGTCATCGGGGGCTTCATTGAAATTATACCACCCCCCCTCACCTGTTCAACACTCACCAAGCGCTGGCCAGGACCGGTAAAGCTAAGCTAAGCTAAGCTAAGCTAAGCTAAGCTAAGCTAAGCTAAGGGTGATAAATGTGCGTGTATCGCTCATCTTCTGGAGGAATAAACACCTGATTCTGTTCTGATCCGAGCAGTTTACCAGCCGGAGGAGTTTGTTTTTTAAACTTTTGGGATTAAGTGGATTTATCTCAATGTAGCTGGAGCTAAGCTAACACCGGAGTCAGACACCACCTCAGCTGCTGTCATCAATAATCATCATCTGATTATTATTGATGAGTTTCTATGTTTTTAAAGTTATATACCTGTAGATGAGGTTATTATGAGTGCTGATGGAGCATGTTAGCATGTTAGCATGTTAGCACTGGTCTGAACCAGCCATGTTTCTCCGGGGTTAATGCTCAACGGTTGCCATGGCAGCCGGCACACCCGCAGAGGGGGGTGAGAGGCTGCTGCTGCTGGATCCTTGTGGTATTTTAACCAAAGTGTGTCACAGACATGTTATTAAAATGTGTTAAAGGAGTTTAATATGACACCTTTAAACTTCAAACACACAAGTTATCTAAAAATAAAACAGTCAAAAACATGACGTCACATTCTGTCATATTAAAAATGATGATTATCTGATGTTTCACACTTTAAACACGTCGTTAGTTCAGCAGAATCACACTCAAGTGAAAACTTTAAACCATCGTGTAAGAAATGTTTATGTGACTCAACAGTTAAATATTAAACATGTTGTTCAGAGTTTGGACTCATGACGTCACCTCTACATAAATAATAAATAAACAACCTTCATCAGAATATTGATCTGCAACTTCTGGAAAATCTTTAATCAAACTAAAGTAACTGTGCTGCTCATTACTCAGCATCTAACAAACACCTCATTAAGCTGCTAATAACGCTGCTGCACTTTAACTGAGATGAAGAAACACACAACTTTATCTGACAGCTAATCAATCAGCTGATAATCAATCAGATAACCGTTATTATTGAACTTTAAAGTCCAGTCCGTTTGAATCAATGATGCTGCGACAGTAGACGGGCTGACGTCAGCAGGTACATTAATGACATGAACAGCTGGAAACCTGAATCAGCGTCTCACCTGAACCTGAAGTTTCACCTCCAACTAATTAAACTAATTAAACCGCTTTTATCGTCAGAGTTCAGTTAGCCGCGAAGCTAACGGCTAACAGCAGCTAACTGAGCAGGTGAGCAGCCGCGTCACTCAGGTGACAGTTACAGAACAAACACACAGGTGACCTGACCGAGTCCAGGTGCCGTCAGGGGTCCGGCGGGTCCAGGTGAGAGAGTGCAGGCAGGTAAATGAGACTCACCGCCGCGCTGCTGCCGCTGCTGCCGCTCCGCACTGACAACGAAGCAAAACAACATGGCGGCGGTCCGGCGCCACGTCAAGACCCAGAGAGCGAACAGCGACAGAGCGCTCACTCTGACGGAAATCCGGGGACCACAGTCCTGACCGGGGTGTTACACAGTCTGGATAAATACTAACACATAGCCTACACATCTATATATACATATATATATATATATATGTATATATAGATGTAAACTGTTACAGATACACAAACTGACACAGCACAGTGGAATCAACCGCCATTAACTATATTAAAAGTGTTATTTTAAAACTAAATACAATCAGATAAAAACAATAATTATAAAAGTAAATAAATGTTGTAAAGTGTTTTTCTGTCAAAGAATTTTGAGCTAAATTTAAGGATTAAGAAGAAGACCCTCCTGAACTAACGATGATTTCTTCATGTAAACCATCAACCTGTCTCTTAGATCCCATCCCAACTAGGCTGCTTAAGGAAGCCTTACCCTTAGTGAGCACTTCTTTACTAGATATGATCAATCTGTCTTTAGTAACAGGCTATGTACCACAGTCCTTTAAAGTAGCTGTAATTAAACCTCTTCTTAAGAAGCCTACTCTTGATTCAGGTGTTTTAGCCAATTATAGACCTATATCTAACCTTCCATTTCTATCCAAGATCCTTGAGAAAGCAGTCTCTAATCAGTTATGTGACTTTCTACATAACAATAGTTTATTTGAGGATTACCCTGGTCTCCAGCACCACCGTAAGGAATCTGGGAGTTATCTTTGATCAGGATATGTCCTTTAACTCCCACATAAATCAAATCTCAAGGACTGCCTTTTTTCACTTACGTAATATCACAAAAATCACATCCTGTCCCTAAAAGATGCAGAAAAACTAGTTCACACATTTGTTACTTCTAGGCTGGATTATTGCAATTCCTTATTATCAGGCTGCTCTAACAAGTCTCTAAAGACTCTCCAGCTGGTCCAGAATGCAGCTGCACGTGTTCTGACTAAAACTAGAAAAAGAGACCACATTTCTCCCATTTTAGCTTCGCTGCATTGGCTTCCTGTAAAATCTAGAATAGAATTTAAAATCCTTCTCCTGACTTACAAAGCCCTTAATGGTCAGACACCATCATATCTTAAAGAGCTCATAATACCGTATTATCCCACTAGAACACTGCGCTCCCAGTATGCAGCTTACTGGTGGTTCCTACAGTCTTTAAAAGTAGAATGAGAGGCATATGTATATATGTGTATATACACATATGTAAAAACACAGTCATAGTGTAATGAGAATAATTTAATTCTGAGAAACAGACAACACGGACACAAGTGACGGTAAAACATGTGACACCTTTTACTTCAAACCCCGCTGAGGTTACCTGAGGTCAACCTGTGATGCAGACACACATTCCCCCATCAGAGTGAGTCCTCCTGTCAGAGCAGGATCTTTGGTGCAGCCTCACCCAGAGTCCAAAAATATTTCAGATTCTTACAAACTGCTGAGAAACTGAATAAAATATAAACTATAAAAACTTTTGACCTGAAACGTCAACAGTCAGACTTTTGATTTTTATTTTCAGGTCAAAGTTCGAGCTGCAACTTGTGATTGTTTTCATTATTGATGAATCGTTCTGTGTGTAAAAAGTCAAAGTTCAGGTATTTTGATTGAGCAACAGTCTAAAACCAAATGAAAATCAGATTTCATCACATCTGACAAACAAAAGCATGAAATCAAACATTTAATGCTGAAATAGTGAATATTCTGTGTATTTAATAATTATTCAACAGTTTTATCAATATTAATCAATAAGCGTCGCAGCTTTAGTCAAAGTGACTTTCTGAACATAATTATTAGAAAGCAGCAGAGGAAGAAGTACTCAGATACTTTACTGCAGTAAAAGTACATAAGTATTATGAGCTTGATGTAGTTAAAGTATTGCAGTAAAAGTACACAAGTATTATGAGCTTGATGTAGTTAAAGTATTGCAGTAAAAGTACATAAGTATTATGAGCTTGATGTAGTTAAAGTATTGCAGTAAAAGTACATAAGTATTATGAGCTTGATGTAGTTAAAGTATTGCAGTAAAAGTACACAAGTATTATGAGCTTGATGTAGTTAAAGTATTGCAGTAAAAGTACATAAGTATTATGAGCTTGATGTAGTTAAAGTATTGCAGTAAAAGTAGTGGTTTGGTCCCTCTGACTGATATATTATTATATATGACATCATTAGATTATTAATAGTGAAGCTGTCAGATTAATGCAGTAAAAGTATAAAGTAGTATCACATGGAAATACTCAAGTACAAGTACTTCAAAACTGTACTTAAGTATATTACTTCAATAAATGTACTCTACTAAAATTTTAACTTCAGTCACAACTTTCTCTCAATTTTTAACAAAATTTTGACTTTCTGGCTTTTGAATAATAAAATCTAATAATTTAGATTTTACTATTTTCCTCATATTTACTACAAAAACTAATATTTTTATAATAGTTTTATCTTTCTGGCGTTTCTGACGTGTTTCTGGTGTGTTTTTAGTGTGTTTTTGGTGTTTTTAGTGTGTTTTTAGTGTGTTTCTGGTGTGTTTTTAGTGTGTTTCTGGTGTGTTTCTGGTGTGTTTCTGGTGTGTTTTTAGTGTGTTTTTAGTGTGTTTTTAGTGTGTTTCTGGTGTGTTTTTAGTGTGTTTCTGGTGTGTTTTTAGTGTGTTTTTAGTGTGTTTCTGGTGTGTTTTTAGTGTGTTTCTGGTGTGTTTTTAGTGTGTCTCTGGTGTGTTTCTGGTGTGTTTCTGGTGTGTTTTTAGTGTGTTTTTAGTGTGTTTTTAGTGTGTTTCTGGTGTGTTTCTGGTGTGTTTCTGGTGTGTTTTTAGTGTGTTTCTGGTGTGTTTCTGGTGTGTTTCTGGTGTGTTTTTAGTGTGTTTCTGGTGTGTTTTTAGTGTGTTTTTAGTGTGTTTCTGGTGTGTTTCTGGTGTGTTTTTAGTGTGTTTTTAGTGTGTTTCTGGTGTGTTTTTAGTGTGTTTCTGACGTGTTTCTGGTGTGTTTTTAGTGTGTTTTTAGTGTGTTTCGGGTGTGTTTCTAGTGTGTTTCTGACGTGTTTCTGGTGTGTTTTTAGTGTGTTTCTGACGTGTTTCTAGTGTGTTTCTGGTGTGTTTTTAGTGTGTTTCTGGTGTGTTTTTAGTGTGTTTCGGGTGTGTTTTTAGTGTGTTTCTGGTGTGTTTTTAGTGTGTTTCTGGTGTGTTTTTAGTGTGTTTCTGGTGTGTTTTTAGTGTGTTTCTGACGTGTTTCTAGTGTGTTTCTGGTGTGTTTTTAGTGTGTTTCTGGTGTGTTTTTAGTGTGTTTCTGACGTGTTTCTAGTGTGTTTCGGGTGTGTTTTTAGTGTGTTTCTGGTGTGTTTTTAGTGTGTTTCGGGTGTGTTTTTAGTGTGTTTCTGACGTGTTTCTGGTGTGTTTTTAGTGTGTTTCTGACGTGTTCCTGGTGTGTTTTTAGTGTGTTTCTGACGTGTTTCTGGTGTGTTTTTAGTGTGTTTCGGGTGTGTTTTTAGTGTGTTTCTGACGTGTTTCTGGTGTGTTTTTAGTGTGTTTCTGACGTGTTTCTGGTGTGTTTTTAGTGTTTCTGACGTGTTTCTGGTGTGTTTTTAGTGTGTTTCTGACGTGTTTCTGGTGTGTTTTTAGTGTGTTTCGGGTGTGTTTTTAGTGTGTTTCTGACGTGTTTCTGGTGTGTTTTTAGTGTGTTTCTGGTGTGTTTCTGACGTGTTTCGGGTGTGTTTTTAGTGTGTTTCTGACGTGTTTCTGGTGTGTTTTTAGTGTGTTTCTGACGTGTTTCTGATGTGTTTTTAGTGTGTTTCGGGTGTGTTTTTAGTGTGTTTCTGACGTGTTTCTGGTGTGTTTTTAGTGTGTTTCTGACGTGTTTCTAGTGTGTTTCTGACGTGTTTCTGGTGTGTTTTTAGTGTGTTTCTGACGTGTTTCTGGTGTGTTTTTAGTGTGTTTCTGACGTGTTTCTGGTGTGTTTTTAGTGTGTTTCTGACGTGTTTCTGGTGTGTTTTTAGTGTGTTTCGGGTGTGTTTTTAGTGTGTTTCTGACGTGTTTCTGGTGTGTTTCTGACGTGTTTCTGGTGTGTTTTTAGTGTGTTTCTGACGTGTTTCTGGTGTGTTTCTGACGTGTTTCTGGTGTGTTTTTAGTGTGTTTCGGGTGTGTTTTTAGTGTGTTTCTGACGTGTTTCTGGTGTGTTTTTAGTGTGTTTCTGACGTGTTTCTGGTGTGTTTTTAGTGTGTTTCTGACGTGTTTCTGGTGTGTTTTTAGTGTGTTTCTGGTGTGTTTCTGACGTGTTTTTAGTGTGTTTCTGGTGTGTTTTTAGTGTGTTTCTGGTGTGTTTCTGACGTGTTTCTGGTGTGTTTTTAGTGTGTTTCTGACGTGTTTCTGGTGTGTTTTTAGTGTGTTTCGGGTGTGTTTTTAGTGTGTTTCTGACGTGTTTCTAGTGTGTTTCTGGTGTGTTTTTAGTGTGTTTCTGATGTGTTTCTGGTGTGTTTTTAGTGTGTTTCTGACGTGTTTCTGGTGTGTTTTTAGTGTGTTTCTGACGTGTTTCTAGTGTGTTTCTGACGTGTTTCGGGTGTGTTTCTGGTGTGTTTTTAATGTGTTTCTGATGTGTTTCTGACATGTTTCTGGTGTGTTTTTAGTGTGTTTCTGGTGTGTTTCTGGCATGTTTCTGACGTGTTTCTGGTGTGTTTTTAGTGTGTTTCTGGTGTGTTTCTGGCATGTTTCTGACGTGTTTCTGACGTGTTTCTGGCATGTTTCTGGCATGTTCCCTGATGAATCTCGTTCAGGTTTTGGCAGATGTGACACAAACATGATGAAATAAAGTCACGCAGGTTTAAAATGGTGCAATACAAATGTTTATTATATGACAAAAATACTGTCACTAACTAATGTCGTCATCATCATCATCATCATCATCATCGTGTGATGTCATCTCGTCCAATCAGGACAGACTCTGCTCTGTTTAAATCTTATACACAAACAAGTTACAGAATTAAATTAATGAGGCCCAAAAACAATCAGCTCCTCTTCCTCCCCCCTCCTCCTCCTCTTCATCGTTTAAAGAAGCAGTCACACTCTCAGTTAGAGAGTGCTTCCTAAAATGACGGACTGCTCCTTTAAATCATCGTTTCTCTTCTTCTGGTCTTTTTCTAAAAGCAGAAATTTGTATTTCTGGTTTAAAGCAGCAGAGGACGAATCCTCCTTTTATTCTCTTTCTACACCTCCTCCCCTCTCTGTCTCTAAGCCCCGCCCCTTCCACCTGTACCTGTCAGGAGGCGGAGCTTTAAGTTTTTATGTTGTAAGGCAGCTGGTTGGTCGGCGGTCACATGTTGTTGAATCCCATCATGCCTTTCATGTTGCCGGCGGCTCCCTGCTGGAACTGACGCATCATCGACTGGAGACCGGCCATCCCACCTGAACACACACACACACACACACACACGTGAACACATGAACACATGAACACATGAACACACACATCTATTTCCTGTGATGACGATGTGTGACTTTGTGAGGTGGACAGGTAGGTGGGGTGGACAGGTAGATGAGGTGGACAGGTGGACAGGTAGGTGAGGTGGACAGGTGGACAGGTAGGTGAGGTGGACAGGTTGACAGGTAGATGAGGTGGACAGGTAGATGAGGTGGACAGGTAGATGAGGTGGACAGGTAGGTGAGGTGGACAGGTAGATGAGGTGGACAGGTAGATGAGGTGGACAGGTAGATGAGGTGGACAGGTAGATGAGGTGGACAGGTTGACAGGTAGATGAGGTGGACAGGTAGGTGAGGTGGACAGGTAGATGAGGTGGACAGGTAGATGAGGTGGACAGGTGGACAGGTAGATGAGGTGGACAGGTAGATGAGGTGGACAGGTAGATGAGGTGGACAGGTGGACAGGTAGATGAGGTGGACAGGTAGGTGAGGTGGACAGGTAGGTGAGGTGGACAGGTAGATGAGGGCTCACCCATGTGGTGGAGGACTCGGGGGTCCATCATTTTGGCCATCTGCTGGTTCAGTTTGGCCATTTGAGACGGGTTCACGTTCTTGGACATATCTCCTCCTGAAAGACATCAAACACAGAGTTCAATCCCCAAACACACCGACCCCCCCCCCCCCCCCCCCCCCACAGAGTCCTCATCGCCCCCCGCTGGATATTCACTGAACTACAGATTTTCAGGTTTACCTTTGAAGAGTCCTTTGATGCCTCCCATCTTCTTCACCATCTGGGCGAACTTGGTGTACTGAGTCAGCAGCTCCTGGACGTCCCGGGTGGCGACGCCCGACCCCCGAGCGACCCGCTGGATCCTGTTGGGCTGCTTACTGAACAGCTTCGCTCCGTCTTTACTGTCCAGCTCTGCACAAACACACAAACACCACAATCAGCTGTTATCTGCTCCACCATACACTTACTGAAGTAACAGACGTTTGATCTGCTGACATGAAGACGCTCTGATGAAGACGCTCTGATGAAGACGTTCTGATGAAGACGCTCTGATGAAGACGCTCTGATGAAGACGTTCTGATAACGATGTTCTGATGAAGACGCTCTGATGAAGACGTTCTGATGAAGACGCTCTGATGAAGACGTTCTGATGAAGACGTTCTGATGAAGACGCTCTGATGAAGACGTTCTGATGAAGACGCTCTGATGAAGACGCTCTGATGAAGACGCTCTGATGAAGACGTTCTGATGAAGACGCTCTGATGAAGACGTTCTGATGAAGACGCTCTGATGAAGACGCTCTGATGAAGACGTTCTGATGAAGACGCTCTGATGAAGACGCTCTGATGAAGATGTTCTGATGAAGACGTTCTGATAACGATGTTCTGATGAAGACGTTCTGATGAAGACGTTCTGATAACGATGTTCTGATGAAGACGTTCTGATGAAGACGTTCTGATGAAGACGTTCTGATGAAGACGCTCTGATGAAGACGCTCTGATGAAGACGTTCTGATGAAGACGTTCTGATGAAGACGCTCTGATGAAGATGTTCTGATGAAGACGTTCTGATGAAGACGTTCTGATGAAGACGCTCTGATGAAGACGTTCTGATGAAGACGTTCTGATGAAGACGTTCTGATGAAGACGCTCTGATGAAGACGTTCTGATGAAGACGTTCTGATGAAGACGTTCTGATGAAGACGCTCTGATGACGATGTTCTGATAACGATGTTCTGATGAAGACGTTCTGATGAAGACGTTCTGATGAAGACGTTCTGATGAAGACGCTCTGATGAAGACGTTCTGATGAAGACGTTCTGATGAAGACGTTCTGATGAAGACGCTCTGATGACGATGTTCTGATAACGATGTTCTGATGAAGACGCTCTGATGAAGACGCTCTGATGAAGACGTTCTGATGAAGCTCTACATCCATAAAATATCTGTTTCCTCTCATGTCAGTGAGGCGTCTTTATTCAACAATATCGAGTTTCATCTTTTCAAAACTTTTTAAAAAACCCTCCATGAGTCTGATGACAGTGTGTGTGTGTGTGTGTTACTGTGTGTGTGTTACTGTGTGTGTGTGTGTGTGTGTGTTACAGTGTGTGTGTTACTGTGTGTGTGTGTGTGTGTGTGTTACTGTGTGTGTGTGTGTTACAGTGTGTGTGTGTTACCCTGGTCGTTCATGCTGTCCATGATGGTCATCAGTTTCTTTAGTCTGGCCATTGATTCCTGCTCGTTTCCTTTACTCATGAAGTCTGTCCCGAAACCAGGAATCATACCCTGCACACACACACACACACACACACACACACACACACACACACACACACACACACACACACACACACACACACACACACACACAGTCAGCTCTTTGCATCCTGTTTGTTTTGGTCTTTGGTTCGTTTTTGTCGCTGCAGGAAACTTTATGGAAACAAAACTAGAAACTAAAAATGTAAATGTTGGAATTTATTATCTTTGAGCAGAAGTTTTCAATACATGTGATATTTAATAATAATAATAATAATAATAATAATAATAATAATAATAATAATAATAATAATAATAATAATAATAAGAGACTGGAGAGTAGATTGATGGGACCTTCTGAGTCTTAGTGAGGTCACAACATGTATTGATTGATTGTCACTGATTTGATCACTGATTGACCGACAGATTGTAACTGTTCTGTATCAGCCAGCGAGGATCAATATGTTTTAGTCTTTATTTGTAATTCAAACTTTCTTTTGAACATCAGGAAGAATTTAATATTCGACCTGTAACGACCTGTTTGAGTAGTTCTGATCAGTTTCACACTGTGATCTTACCATGATCTGTCCGAAGGGGCCCATCTTCATGATGTTCTGGAACTGCTCGTACATGTCTCTGAGAGTGAACTGACCTGAGGGGTAGAGGTCAGAGGTCAGAGGTCATACCCACAATGCACTACATGTCTCCAGGTGCGTTTCTCACCGTGTTTCAGCTTGTCGATCAGCTCCTCGTTGTCGTCCAGTTTGAGCTCGTTCACTCTGTCGATCAGTCCCTCGATGTCTCCCATCCCTGACAGGAGGAAGAGTTACTGAGCGTTTCCATAGAAACATGGTGTCATTTACACATTAATGGCGTGTTTGTGTTGTGACGGCGTCCGACTGTGGTAGCAGCCGTGACCACCAGGTGTCGTTACCGAGCAGTTTGCTGATGAACGGCTGCGTCTTGAAGGGCTCGAAGTCGTCGATGTGTTCTCCGGTTCCGATGAAGATGATGGGACTCCTGGTGGCCGCCACGCTGACAGAAACAGCAAAAGAAGAAGGAGGTGAACACAAAGTGTCTGCGGGTGCTGTGACATCACTAGAGCAGAGGATCATGGTCTTACGCGCTCAGAGCTCCGCCTCCTTTGGCGTGCCCGTCCAGCTTGGTGACGATCACCGACGCCACGTCCACTTTGTCTTTGAAGGCCTTCGCTTGAGACTCGCAGGCCTGGCCGATCGACGCGTCCATCACGTACACGATGTTGTCTGGTTGCTAAGGAAACAAGAGGAGGTTAAACACTGTTCACACCTGCCCAGGTGTCTGCGGTGGCGCGTTCAGGTACTCACCACAGCGTTGGAGACTTGCAGCATCTCCTCAAACAGCGAGTCTTCCTGTTTGTGTCGTCCACTTGTGTCCACGATGATGATCTCAAAGTTCTCACCTTTGAATTTTTCCACGCCCTCTGCAGCGATCACCACCGGGTCCATCTCTGTGTAACTGAACGCATCACACAGGCGTAACTGAACGCATCACACAGGTGTAACTGAACGCATCACACAGGCGTAACTGAACGCATCACACAGGCGTAACTGAACGCATCACACAGGCGTAACTGAACGCATCACACAGGCGTAACTGAACGCATCACACAGGTGTAACTGAACGCATCACACAGCGATGGCCGAAGAGCATCTGATCTGAAAAATGCACTTTTTTGAAAAAACCTGTTTCAAAAAAACGTGTTTTCTTGCAGAATGCTATTTGTTAATGATACGTGATACACTGTTTGTTGACTATATTACATGTTGTTTACAGTATGTTTGTATGTTATTAACACATAAAGTCAAAAACAACGTATTATGTATTGATATCATTAACAAATAGCATTCTGCAAGAAAACAACACGTTTTTTAATTTTCTTTAAAAAGTGCATTATTCAGACGGAAGGTTTCGCTCTTCAGCCGTCGACACACACACACACACACACACACACACACACACACACACACACACACACACACACACAGTAACATCGACAGGTGTAACAGCTGACTGCAGGTGACGTCACTCACCTGCCGTAAAACGGGATTCTGGCTTTGGTCGCGTTTTGTTTCAACTGGTCGAAGGCACCTGAGAGAAACAGAGAATTATGAGTGAAAGGAGGTGAAGTGTGTCAGGTGGTTACAGGAGGTGAAGTGTGTCAGGTGAAAGGAGGTGAAGTGTGTCAGGTGGTTACAGGAGGTGAAGTGTGTCAGGTGAAAGGAGGTGAAGTGTGTCAGGTGATGAAAGGAGGTGAAGTGTGTCAGGTGATGAAAGGAGGTGAAGTGTGTCAGGTGAAAGGAGGTGAAGTGTGTCAGGTGAAAGGAGGTGAAGTGTGTCAGGTGATGAAAGGAGGTGAAGTGTGTCAGGTGAAAGGAGGTGAAGTGTGTCAGGTGGTTACAGGAGGTGAAGTGTGTCAGGTGAAAGGAGGTGAAGTGTGTCGGGTGAAAGGAGGTGAAGTGTGTCAGGTGACTAATGGAGGTTAAGTGTGTCAGGTGACTAAAGGAGGTGAAGTGTGTCAGGTGAAAGGAGGTGAAGTGTGTCAGGTGACTAAAGGAGGTGAAGTGTGTCAGGTGAAACGAGGTGAAGTGTGTCAGGTGACTAAAGGAGGTGAAGTGTGTCAGGTGACTAAAGGAGGTGAAGTGTGTCAGGTGAAACGAGGTGAAGTGTGTCAGGTGACTAAAGGAGGTGAAGTGTGTCAGGTGAAACGAGGTGAAGTGTGTCAGGTGATGAAAGGAGGTGAAGTGTGTCAGGTGACTAAAGGAGGTGAAGTGTGTCAGGTGATGAAAGGAGGTGAAGTGTGTCAGGTGATGAAAGGAGGTGAAGTGTGTCAGGTGATGAAAGGAGGTGAAGTGTGTCAGGTGGTTACAGGAGGTGAAGTGTGTCAGGTGGTGAAAGGAGGTGAAGTGTGTCAGGTGATGAAAGGAGGTGAAGTGTGTCAGGTGATGAAAGGAGGTGAAGTGTGTCAGGTGGTTACAGGAGGTGAAGTGTGTCAGGTGGTGAAAGGAGGTGAAGTGTGTCAGGTGGTGAAAGGAGGTGAAGTGTGTCAGGTGACGAAAGGAGGTAAAGTGTGTCAGGTGATGAAAGGAGGTGAAGTGTGTCAGGTGAAAGGAGGCGAAGTGTGTCAGGTGAAAGGAGGTGAAGTGTTTACCGGCTCTGAACGTGTCGGCACAGATCAAGCAGGTCTTCCAACCCTTCCTCTGGTAGTAATATGCCAGCTGCAGAAACACAGCAGTCAGTGAGACAGACAGCAGGAGGCGCTCTGCGACAAACACTACAGCCTATCAGAAGATGGGGGTGTGGTCTATGTACGGGGGGGGCAGGGTCATTTATCAGGTGTCACCTTGGAGCAGGTGGTAGTTTTCCCGCTGCCCTGCAGTCCAACAAACATGATGACGTTGTTCTTTCCTTTAGTGGGAGTCCAGGCCTTCACACCAGGATCCACCAGCTGAATAATACACAATATATATACATGTTATACACACAGTACACACAGCATATAAACATACAGTATATACATGTTATACACACAGTACACACAGCATATAAACACACAGTATATACATGTTATACACACAGTACACACAGCATATAAACACACAGTATATACACACACAGAGTACACACAATTCACTTCTAAAATCACTGAAATAAAATGTTCCATCTTACAGAAGACAGAAGTTTAGTCATGTAATCTGAGTGTTTTCACATATATGTGACTCCCTCCAGGTTCACTGCGGTTTTTGTGATTATTGAGGCCAAAAATGTTTGATTTTGCAGCAGCTCGCAAAGGAAAACAATGTGAAACTAATGAAGAGTCGTATGCAACGACTTCCTGCAGATCACAACTATATTTCAGCTGAACATGAGAACCATGAGGACTCAACGTTCTATAAACAGAAAATACTGTACTTGAGTTCCATTTATAACCTTTATTAAATAAACTTTCAGCTCAACATCAGCAGCAAATAAAATCATCAATAATGTTATTAAAATAAATCTAGTTGGATGTTTGAGGCAGATTATGTCTCCGGACTCACTGAATCAAACCTCATTTGGGAACATTTGGGAACAGTTTTGCTCGTCTATGGCATCGTGTTTGTTGGCAGGTGAGATTTGTCGTCAGTTGCCACCACACTAAACGCAACGATTGGTCCAAACCACAAGCAGCTGCTGGTTTAAACGTTTCATGCAGAAAAGTTGCTGCAATTTAGTAAAACTGAAGATTTCTTGAATTTGGGTTAATTACTGTCATCACAGAATCACAGTTTCCTGGAGGAAGTGTTTTTCAGTCCTGGAAAGTTTCCAGGACTTTTCCAGGACTGATGATCCAACCTTGACGAGCTCCTTGAAGACGGCGTGCTGGATCATCCTCCTCTTGTTCAGACCGGAGGCCATCTCCTCCAGGTCTATGGCAGACCTGCAGGGACAAACAGCACAGTCCTGATGTTCGTCCTAAACTGCTGCATGTGCAGATTAAACTGAACTGTGATGCGTTCAAGAACAACAACAGTAACATCAGATCGTAAACATGAGCCTGAATAACAGTCAGACAGTTTCAATCCACCATCAGCTAAAGAGCCGCGTGACGGTAAATTACACGTCAAAGTGTGGAGCAATGCATTGTGGGATCGTTAGCAGAAAGCAGTGACCGTGCAGACGGACTGTTTTTGAGCTGTTTGTGGTGGAAGAGTCAGCAGTGAACTGGACAGTAACTGGGAGCGATTCCATCATGTGCAGGATGATTACAGCATGTTTACTGTTACCATGACGACAGGAAGGAGCTGGCTGGAAACCAGTCAGTTCACACGTTTACAGAAATATTGATTAATGTGTTTATAAATAAATAAATAAATGACATTTATCAAGGATCAAATGATGTCTGATCAGGTGACGTCATATCGTTCTGACTTTTACAAAGAAAGGTTCAGACCTGCACCAGGTTCAGACCTGCACCAGGTTCAGACCTGCACCAGGTTCAGACCTGCACCAGGTTCAGACCTGCACCAGGGTCAGACCAGGTTCAGACCTGCACCAGGTTCAGACCAGGTTCAGACCTGCACCAGGTTCAGACCAGGTTCAGACCAGGTTCAGACCTGCACCAGGTTCAGACCTGCACCAGGTTCAGGTGTGTCAGACTCACTTGACGTTCTCTCTCAGCTGTTTGACCAGTTTGATGTTGACGTCGGCCTCCAGTAGAGCAGCACAGACCTCCTTCAGCATCGCATTCAGGACCTGAGACACAAACACGCAACAACATTATTATTATTATTACCATAACTGGTGTAACTGGTGTAACTGGTGTAACTGGTGTAACGGGTGTAATGGGTGTAACGGGTGTAACTGGTGTAACTGGTGTAACTGGTGTAACTGTGCAGCAGGTAAAGTTTAAAACCACAACACAAAGTGAACGGCTGGTTAAAGTCACCTCTTCATTGATGATGGTGGCGTTGCTGAGTGACCTCAGCGCCGAGGTGATCTTCCTGCCGAGGTCGGCTAACACCATGATGACGTCTGAGCTCGACCTGAAACACGCACGCACGCACACACACACGCACGCACGCACGCACACACACACGCACACACACACACAGACACAGACACGCAGGATGTAACTGATACTAATAATCATATTTGAGAGTTTATCAATCAGCTGATTCATCTTCTTAAACAACCCAGAACATAAACAGATTATTGATCAGATCCCTCAAATCAACGGGAACCAAAACAAGTTCTGTTTGATAAATTACAGATCAATTATCAACATCTTTATTGATCAATATTCTGCGGATGGACGACATGTTGAGCAGTTTCACAACATATCTGACGTCTGTGCTTCAGTTTCCTGTCATTGATCAGCTGAGTGATCAGTTTTCTGGACTGATTAATAATCAAACCACAGTTTTATCTTCATTATTGATTAAGCAGCTGATTATTTTCTCAATTTATTGACAAATTGTTTTGTCAGTAAAATGTCAGAAAACAGTTAAAATGTTATAATTAGAGACTCAGTGATTAATTAATTACTAACTGAACACGTTTAAATAAAGTTTGAACTCTTCTGTGTTTATTTGACGTTTAAATAAAGTTCTGACAGTTTGAATGAGGCGTGTTTGTAGCGTGTAGAAACGTTAACTCACCGTGTGTGTTACAACAGAAGCTCTGTGTGTGTGTGTGTGTGTGTGTGTGTGTGGAGGGGAACCCCCCTACTGAGCGCGCTCAGTGAGTCAGCAGGTCAGCTGACAGGTGAAGGTCGCAGCACGCGGTGACACACTTCCTGTATGGACGAGAGAAACAAAACAACACATCAGCTGCAGGTTCCCATGGCAACAGCTAGTTAAACACCCCGAGCGGTCGTTTCCGATATTTAGTCCTGGGGTGGACAAAATAACAGAAACACCTGTTCCATCAAACATTAACGATCATTTATCAATTAATCGCTTTGTCGATCACAGTAGAGATGAAACAAGTCGATCAATCAGCAGCTGTTTCAATAATCAATTAACCTTTAATATTCTTCTCAGCAAAAATACCAAAACGTGCTCGATAACAATCGATCAATCGCTCTGAGTCCAGATGTGATCGCAGCTCGTTAGATGTTTGTGGATAAAACATCTGATGACGTCATCGATCCATATTCTTCACCATCTTATGGATCAAACAACTAATCGTAATTGATTGATTACATTGATGATCAGCATCTATAATTCAGGCTTTAGTTTGTGTTCAGGTTGTCTAACTAACGTTCCAGGTGTCGGAGCCGTTTGAGCTGCTGGGAATGTCAGAGACAGTGGAAACCAGTACATATGTGGACTGGTTGACTGTCCTCTAAAGAGCAAACCAGCACGTTGTAATCTGGATTCAGGTTCCTAAAGATCAGGGAACAGAACTTCAAAATAAAGTGTTTCCTGTGTCCAACACTGTTTATCCTGCTGACTTGTTTTATCTTGTGGAAGGTTAACGTTCACCTCTGTGACCGAATCACCTGCAAACAGTCTCCATAGCAACAGTCAACTGTGAGTTCATCATAAAACACTAAAAACACCAACACGTCACAATCTTACACACTTAATTATATTATTATTATGTATGAAGGGAATTTTCTCCAGCACCAACACCTGAACACAACACATCCCATAATATTCAATGTGTGTCAGCGAGGCAGAGACCTGCCTGACGTACAGAGCGTGTTTGCAGTGTTTGGACGTGGCGATCACTGAAATGTGAAGCCCGTTCCTGTTAATGCACTAATGTTTTAGTCCTTGTAGATAACAGACGGTAAAGTGGAGACGCTGGTGGGGGGGGGGGGGGGGGGGTCAGGACATACTGGGAACCTTCATCATAACAGATCTGACCAGTACCAGCACCCCCCCCCCCCCCCATCCATCTACTCTCTACCACACTGAACCTGCTTTAAAATACTCACTTTATTCCTTTCCAGTGTCTGACTGCTGGGGGGAGATACTGTGGGGGGCCCCCCCCCCCCCCCCCCTTAAACCAATCAGCCTATTGATGAGGAAGTAAACTCTTTGCAGGTGTTGAATGTGTATTTGTGACATCATTATTCTGATCCTAACAATGTCTTATTCTAGTTCATTTTAACAGCTGGAGTTTTTGTAGCTGGATGTTGCAGTTTGCAGGACTCTGGACTCTGGATTCTGGATTCTGGACTCTGGAGGGAGGAGAACTGTAGTCTGAGTTTGTTTAGTAGTTTTATGTCCATCTTTAGCTCATATAAACCCTTCATGCACATTTAGGAGTCCATCTGTGTATTTGAACAGGCTGTGGACCCAAAACAATGAAGGGGCGTTTTTGTGGACCCACATGGAGCCACCAGAGTCCAGCTGCAGAAATGCAATGAAATAACAAGGTAAGCAGATCTTGGTTGATCATCAGGAGGAGGAGCATCAATGTCTCCAGTTGGTCATGTGACACAATTTCTCCTCCCCAGCAGGACACCACATCATGTGGGCTGCTGGTGTGTAAAGTAAGTTTTCCAGTTTGTCAGTTGATCCATCTTTCATTGAGACGACTGACTCCAGTCTGTACTGGAGGGACAGAAGCCTGACCTTCCAGTCGACCAGGGTCCATGAGGGTCTGTGTGGGTCCCTGTGGGTCCATGAGGGTCTGTGTGGGTCCCTGTGGGTCCGTGAGGGTCTGTGTGGGTGAGTGAGGGTCTGTGTGGGTGAGTGAGGGCCCGTTTGGGTCTGTGTGGGTGAGTGAGGGTCTGTGTGGGTCCATGTGGGTCCATGAGGGTCTGTGTGGGTCTGTGAGGGTCCGTGTGGGTCCCTGTGGGTGAGTGAGGGTCTGTGTGGGTCCATGTGGGTCCATGAGGGTCTGTGTGGGTGAGTGAGGGTCTGTGTGGGTCCATGAGGGTCTGTGTGGGTCCATGTGGGTCCATGAGGGTCTGTGTGGGTGAGTGAGGGCCCGTTTGGGTCTGTGTGGGTCCCTGTGGGCCCGTTTGGGTCTGTGTGGGTGACTGAGGGTCTGTGTGGGTGAGTGAGGGTCTGTGTGGGTCCATGAGGGTCTGTGTGGGTCTGTGAGGGTCCGTGTGGGTCCCTGTGGGTGAGTGAGGGCCCGTTTGGGTCTGTGTGGGTGAGTGAGGGTCTGTGTGGGTCCATGTGGGTCCATGAGGGTCTGTGTGGGTCTGTGAGGGTCCGTGTGGGTCCCTGTGGGTCCCTGTGGGTGAGTGAGGGTCTGTGTGGGTCCATGTGGGTCCATGAGGGTCTGTGTGGGTGAGTGAGGGCCCGTTTGGGTCTGTGTGGGTGACTGAGGGTCTGTGTGGGTCCATGAGGGTCTGTGTGGGTGAGTGAGGGTCTGTGTGGGTTCATGTGGGTGACTGAGGGTCTGTGTGGGTCCATGAGGGTCTGTGTGGGTGAGTGAGGGTCTGTGTGGGTTCATGTGGGTGAGTGAGGGTCTGTGTGGGTGACTGAGGGTCTGTGTGGGTCCATGAGGGTCTGTGTGGGTGAGTGAGGGCCCGTTTGGGTCTGTGTGGGTCCCTGTGGGTCCCTGTGGGTGAGTGAGGGTCTGTGTGGGGTCTGTGTGGGTGAGTGAGGGTCTGTGTGGGGTCTGTGTGGGTGAGTGAGGGTCTGTGTGGGGTCTGTGTGGGTGAGTGAGGGTCTGTGTGGGTGAGTGAGGGTCTGTGTGGGTCCATGAGGGTCCGTGTGGGTGAATGAGGGCCCGTTTGGGTCCCTGTGGGTCCCTGTGGGTCTGTGTGGGGTCTGTGTGGGTGAGTGAGGGTCTGTGTGGGTCCATGAGGGTCCCTGTGGGTGAGTGAGGGTCTGTGCCTCCTACAGACGATGCATATTTGCATGTCCTGCTGCACATTGTGAATTATAAAAACTATGCACAACTCAACTGGATTTATTCTGACACAACTCTGTTGATCCAACGGAAGAAAACAGAAATAAGGTCCAAACATTAAATGATATTTTGCCTCGACTACGTTAAACAGACGTTATGATCCTCGTTAGATGTTTAACTGCAGAGGTGCAACAGACTGTATTTGTGCAGCTGCATCGCTGCATTAACAGCAGTCACAAGTTAATCCAGCAGAGGTTCTGAAGCCAGACCATAATATGCATTTGTCACTTTAGCTTCGACATGTTCTGTGTAAGTTGTATAGTGACAGCTGCACGGCTCAGATGTCTGACATCAAAACCCACGCAGGGATTTTTCTTTTCCCCCTTTTTTTTAAGGAAAAACAAGTAAATATGGTGAAGAACTTTACTGATTCCACAGCTTCACTGGACATAAACCATCAACGCCTTCTGAATCTGAAGGATGGCGTCGTCTGTGAAGTTATAATCAGGCGTTAGCGAGGTCAGCTACGTTTGCTCTCAGTGTCTGAACATCTGCTGTCAACAAACCAGTTAACAGGAAAACCAGCTGATTAGTACCAGCAGCGAGGAGCTCAGAGTCTGTTTTTATGTTCACGCTCTGCTTCCATGCTGACTGCTGATTGGAGGATAAACAGAAACATCAAGGACGTCAGCGTCGATATGGATCCATGAAAACAGAATCAGGTGCGCAAACTTCGCAGAAAGAGGCGACACGTCGCTCAGCCTGTTCGCTGCCGCAGGTTCAGATCTGATGTTCGATTGCATCATCCAGTTAATAATCGATATTTGACGTAAAACTGTTATTTCTTCACATTCTGTTGATCATTTAGATAATTTTAGAACGTTTTAACCTAAAATTCAGCCAGATCTCACATAGTGCACCTTTAACAGACCGCCAGGTAAAAATATGACCTGTTCAGCATCAGTCACACTTTATTCTGTAATAAACACCTGTGGAGGTGATTGATGACCTCACTCACCGCCGGATCGATACATGAGTCTGGAGTTTAAGTATCGATCAGTCAATCAGCCTCACTGAGGTGATGCAGCTTTTAAATCAAATGAAACACGGTTATTAATCAACTTTCTACCAGTTTAATCAAATTTTAACCGTCACATCATCTCTGATCAGATCCTGATATCGATTACATATTGATTAGTCGTTAGTTTAACGCGCTGTGTTCGGTTTTAACCAAAAACATGTCAGCTGTTTACTGCGTTTCTAGGAGCTAATATTAGCTTAGTGGTTAGCAGTTAGCAGTTAGCCGTTACCGTTCACACAGAGTGGAGGTTAGCCGTTAGCTCGGCTAGCTCGGTTAGCTCGGTTAGCCGTGTTGTGGCGTCCACGCGGCGGCTGTCAGCGGCTCAAACTTCGGGAACAAACAGTCTGTGAGCAGCGGGAGCAGCAACGCGGTAAATTACCGTGAATTAAAGATAAATGAGTCGGTCTTACCGAGTCTCAGAGAGTCTGTTTCCACCGCAGCTGACAATCACGCAAACTGTCCCAGAGATACGTCATCAATACACCGACCCGGAAACTGCGCGGTCTCTCTTCTTCTTCTTTGAGATTTATTGGCGGAAGGCAAACAATGAATTGGTGCTTTACCGCCACCGAGTGGTCTGGACTGTGGATCACAATGTCTTTTATTTCCAATATTAAAACAACAAAAACTGATTTCTTCAGTCTAAGACGGTGAAATGGGTTTCAATCAATTTCTTTTCTTGAGTTTTGTAGAATATCTGTTAGATCAAAATGTATTTTTATCTGTCTGAGGTTTTGAATCAGATTCTTTCTGAGAGTGTGACATAATCACACTCTGCTGTTTCTTCTTGCCTACAGTATTCACATCTGCCTGTATTATGTCTACCTGTGTTGAACAGTGTGTCTCAGTCTAAGTCCTGATATCTCTCACATCTTCCTCTGTAAATCCATCCTCCTTCACTCTCTTCCACCCTTTGCTTTTGCCACCTTTCCTTCAATCTCTGCATAATAATGCTTTGGATTTCTGTCTTGAAGCTGCACCACAGACTGTAAAACATGGACGTGGCCTTCATGACTTCACCTGCTGGTTTCTGAAGAGCGGTTTTGAAGCTCAAAGTGGGCAGCTGCCGTGAACGAGGATAACACGATTCAATCGTTGGGCTCTTCTGGGCTTTTGAAACGTGATCAGACTGAACGGATCAAATTGTGATAGTGAGACGAGTCATTTCATTTCATGTATTTCATACAGTGTATCTGGTCTGTTTTGGGTCGACATGGACTGCAGTTATACCAGCATTGATAAAGAGTCTGAGCATAATATGGACTTTTATTAGCTTACATTGCTATTACCATATCTAACATCTGGACTGTAGAAACTGCTCAGTGATCTGTTCTTTCCTCAGTGTTTAAATCTGGGACCCAGTCTCTCCATTATTAGGCTGCTTTGATCCATGCTCCCCATTCAGACATCACACTTACAACCATCTTGCATCCATCTTATTAATATGATCAATGCAGGCCAACTTTGCATCAGATAAAACCTGTTCTGACATCTTCCCAGTAAAGACTTTTGTCTTTCCTACTGGGAACTTGAATCCCATCAGTGACCATTTCTCAACCACCTGCTTGCTTCTTGTATCTTCCTTTGAATTAGTGTTAAATTCTTTCTCCTTTTCCATGTTTTCCAATATCACAACTTATGTCAGAGAAGCAATCATTAATCATAATGAAAGTTCTGGTCTGACGGTAGATAACTGCCTGTTATCTACGACTAGATAACGACCTGAATATGCTCGCAAATAAAATGTTCAATCCAATTCATTCTTCCTGTTTATTCTCATTTTATTTAACTAAATGGTGATGTTTACTGGATCCAGTGTTTCCAGTAACATCTCCTGGATTCAGTGCTTCCAGTAATGTTTACTGGATCCAGTGTTTCAAGTAACGTTTACTGGATCCAGTGCTTCCAGTAATGTCTCCTGGATCCAGTGCTTCCAGTAATGTCTCCTGGATCCAGTGTTTCCAGTAATGTCTCCTGGATCCAGTGCTTCCAGTAATGTCTCCTGGATCCAGTGTTTCCAGTAATGTCTCCTGGATCCAGTGCTTCCAGTAATGTCTCCAGGATCCAGTGCGGTGAGGAAAAAACATTCCTCCACTTCCTGTACAGAACGTCTCTGATCATCTTTCCATTATCTTCCCAACATGTGAAGTTGGTCTGTAGCTTGTTGGACTGTCGGGTCCTTTGCTGGTTTTATTACAGGTTTAATAACTGCATCTTTCCAACTTCTTCCCACGTTATTATATATTCCTAAAAGTTTGATTTCTGTCTGAACTCCTGAATGTTTTCAGGTGCGCACAACTCCAAATCTTAAGATTGTGTCGGGTGAACGGTAGTGATCAAGACTAAACAAACAAAACAGAACAATGGCACTCACTAATCCATCTTTATCTTCACGAATGTGTTTCAGCATTAAGCCATCATCAGTGCTCATGATGTGTGTGTGTGTGTGTGTGTGTGTGTGTGTTTGGTGCGGCTCACCATCAGCCTCACACTTAGGTTTTTGTGGTGAGTACAACTATTATATATTATATAAATAGAGATTGAAGGGAGCAGTGGTGTCAATTTGCTGCTTTTTTATAAAAAGACAGGAAAACATTGTTCACCTCCAGTCTGAATTATTTGTGTTTACAGAAATAAAGTTTTGATTGTAAAAGTGTTTTTTCTGTTGTTGGCGTCGGCGTCACTGCATCTGTTGAAATAGCACATTGTCTCACGTTAATATCAAAGAACTATATCACTGTGGATGATATTATTAATTCCTTCTATGTCTCCATATAAATGGGCAGACAAAACAAATAAGCCTCAAATTTTGCCACAAGTCTCTGAAGCAGGAGAACAATAAGCAGTAATGACCCTGAGAACTGGAGCTTGTTAATATTGCTGCTGTTTCTAACTGGGACTAAGATTCCTGAGCAGGATTCAGCATCGCAGGTCTTGTTGGACCTAAAACAGATTATTGAGCTTGTGGTTTCTCCAGTTCACAACGATGAGTCTTCTGCAAACCTTGAGAGCAAACTTTCAGACCACAGACGAAGGTATGAAGAGGTGTTTCCTAACATCACTACATACAACATTACAAACAACTAATCAGGTTTTTTGGGCCTCTTGCGGGACCATCAGGTTTGAGGCAAAGCAGAGTTTCTTTAACAAGGTAATTAAACACACCAGTTGCTTTAAAACACACTCGTCTCTCTGGCTGTGAAACACCAGTTAATGATCAGGTCCCACTTGATGCTGGAAGTCTCAGATGTATCTAGATTCTGATCCATCTGAAATACAGCCAGGAATAAACTAGCGGACCAGTGCGGTCGGTTGTGGGTCTGAAGGTGGCGTAACATTTCTTACGTAACGAGCTCCAGCAGCCTGCAGAATGATGAACAGTGACTTCCTCTATATAAGACTGTACCGTTTCATCACACTGCATCTGGACAGTCAGCTCTCTCTGTGGAGCCACAACTCCAGACCTGCAGGTCCATCAATACAATCAAGGCCAAATCTACTAAAGACCAATCAGCTGTGACCACTGAGTCTAGTTTACATTATTAATTCTTAATTGACATTGTGGGTGTATGTGATGTGCTGCTGTGTGTAGCTTTGTATTTTGTATGGTGCTTTGTACTGGTTGTTGTTGTGCAGTTGTTTTGATTGTGGGGGACTACGGATGCAAATTAGCTTCAAGCTAACTCCAGTGCATCTTTAATGTTTAAAACTGCACATTGTCCCAATCAATGTATCAAATCAAATAAATCAAATAATGTCGATGTTTTCCAGGTGGAAACATCCTGCTGCAACACTGAAGGTGTTGAAAGTCCTGGATGAAGATCAGGGACTCCACAGACCCTCATGTCCAACAAGTGGAGCCACCGCTCCTCCCTGGAGATCAGTCAGGTCAACCGTTCCGTACTTCCTGTCCAGCTGGGGCCGCTTGGCCTCAGTGAGACGGTGGGCGTCTCCAGGGTCAACCATGGTTACCATGGTTACCCTATAGCGTCACTGCTGTCAGAATGACCGAGTGCAACACTGTTATTAAAATATACTCTTATCTCTAAGTGAAACAACATCACGTCTCCCTTCATCAGCTTTTCAGCTTTGACTGAAGCTGATAAACAACAATAAAAACATTTAGTTTCTGATGTTCGGACAGAACATCATCAGATCCGGTTCTGACATCTGAAATGTGACCCGGACTACATACGTCAGCGCAGCTCTGTTCTGTCTGCTTTAATTCACCTTGTTGAAAAACAGTTTTTTCCAAATGTTGTGAAAGGATTAGTTCAGATCAATATATCGACTCTCGGTTCTTCTCTGCAGCTCCAGATCCTCCACATACTTTTTTAAGAGATTTAGATTCAAGTCAACAAATATGGAAGAAAACGAGCATCTAGAAAACAGAAGCTTTATTAAACAGACGGATGAATGTTCAGTGTCAGCAGTGAACGGCTGCGTTGTTGTCATCAGTACCGTCCGTCTGTCTGTATCGCTGAGTCAGCAGCAGGGCCAGCGTGGCGCGCTGCAGACGGCGTCCTGGACAACTTTGATCCTGCAGCTTCTCCAACAGCAACACTTTCTCTGTGAGCAGTCGCAGCTCACACTGACGCTTCATCTGCAACACGACCTGCAGGTTAGTTTGACTCACCGGAGCCTAAAGCTGCAGAATGATGTCATCACTGCACAATCATTCACAACAAACATAATAATTCCAACAATTTCAATGATTCTACACATTACTGTGTATAAATGAACCTGCAGACTGAACAGAGTGTCGCAGTGTTCCTCTTCCTCCTCCTTCATCAACCTGCAGGAACACAGAAAACGTCCCAAAACGTTTTATGTTATTATGTGAGATGTTTATGTTTATGTAAACAAACACAGTGAGGGTTCAGACCTGCGTCCGCTGGGCTGATCGTCGCCCTGCAGCTCGTCTGAAGGCTGCTGTGAGCTGTGCAGCAGCTGGCGGGCGGCGAGCTGCAGCTCCGCCTCCTCCTCTGTCTCCACGCAGCGCAGCAGCGTCTCCTGCACGCCCGCTGCTGACAAACCCAGCGCACCCACAGCTGCAAGAACAGCACACGTTCACCAGCTGACGTCAGGTTTTCACGTTATCCATCAGACTGTTTACTGTCATTTTAAGACTTTTACAACATCTGAATGTTTTCAACAGTATTTAGTTTTATAAACAGTTTTATTATGTGATATATGATGGATTTATGCACCGTTGATGGCAGACAGCCGGACCTCCTGTGCCGGGTCGTCCTCCACCAGCTCCAGCAGTCGTCTCACAACCTGCATCACACAGAACAGCCGCTGATGTCACTCAGACGCCACAGAGTCCGGCGTCCTCTGATAAACGAAGGGTTTGAGTCTTTCTGACTCTGTGTGTTACAGCGGAGGACTAAACGGACGATAAACAAGCCGATCGAATGAGCAGCTCCGTGATTGATTCTTTTAACAGAACAAGAACAAAGTTGAGGTCCGTTTTAAAATATGAGGAACACTCCTCAGTAACCTCTGTGGTGGACTGAACAGCTCTACAGGAGCAGAAGAGAGCTGCACCTCCTCCTGGACAGGAAGTCATGGCAGCAGTGGTGGAATATGTAACCTCTCGTCATCGTCATCACGGAGACAAACATCCTCTGATTAGTTGTCTTCAGGCCACCGGTTACAACGTAATGTTGTTGTAGTGATGTGATGTACGATCAGGGTGTTTTATTTTGAACATTGACCTGACTTCCTGTCCGGCTCAGTGTTTCTCTGTACAGTTATTCTGCAGTATTAATGGCTCCATGCTGACACATTATCAGCCCTTATATTACTGTTCACTAACTGCTCTGCAGCAGCCGTCACAGCTGTGTTGAAACGTTGCCACCTGTGAACCAGCCGGATGCTTTTGTTGTGAGGCAGCTATAGAAAATGTAGCGTATTAGTGTTATTATCAAGTTAGCAGAGCTTTTATCTAGACAACAGATGGACATATTCTGGTCAGATTGAAATATTGCAGGGAGGGACATGAAGAGGTGAGCTGATGATGCAGAGCTGCAGATGGCAGGAAGTGCAAACGTCATCAAGGTAAACAAAGCTTTACCTGTCTGTGCTGTAAACATCTTACAGCAACTCCTTCACCTCCTTTCTCACCATCTCATCCTTCAGCAGCAGAGACGCAGCCGTCACGCACGCCTGCTTTCGGACAGTAACGACCTCGTCGCTGAGGCAGGACACAACGGGCTCGAGCAGCTTTGCTGTTGTGATCTTCAGGCGGCTGATGAGATCCAGAGCTTCAATCCTTCTCTGGAGTCCTCGCGGCTCCTCCAGCTTCAACCTGCAACCACCGGCAGAGATCAGAGATAAATGTATGCACAGCTGTTTATAACGAAAGGCTGGCAAATGGAAATATGGATCAGAGGAGACAAAGCTGCTGACTTTAAGAGAAGCTTTACTTTAATTGCTGATTGTCTGAAATAATCAAATAGTTTCATTGATTTGATTTACTGATTAGGACAGTGTGCAGTTTTAAACATTAAAGATGCACTGCAACGGAGTTAGCTCAACGCTAATTTACATCCACAGTCCCCAACAATCAAAACATACAACAGCACAACAACAAACAACAAACACAGAGAACACAACAAACAAAATACAAAATACAAAATACAAAGCTACACACAACAGCACATCACATACACCCACAACGTCAATCAGAAATGAATAATGTAAACTTGTCACATTAAAAGCAAGACGACCTGCACTGATGAGACGACCATAGATGGAGTTTAGACTCAGTGGTCACACAGCTGATTGGTCTTTAGTAGATGTTTTAATTTGAATGTATTGATTGAACTACAGCTCTTCATATCATCAGGTAAACGTTCCACTGAGTCGTTGCTTTCACAGAGAAAACTGACTGTCTAATACAGTGTGATGAAATGGTCCAATCATGTATAGAGGAGATTCTGGAGGATCTAATAGAACTTACTGAGCGAGTGAACACAAAGTCACATAGTGGAGGAGGACAAACCGTTTAACATTTATAAACTAGACACAAATCTGAGAATTATCTTAATTTCTCAAAGCTCAGTAAATTGTATTTCTCCAGAAGCCTACAGTGATGGAAACGAATTGGCTTTTTGTCCAGAGTGTTTAGAGTTTGTTTGTATAAGGACTGTTTCTCCAGCCTGCCCCCAACATGTGATCAATAACACATATAGGAAAGAATCACAGCTGCATAAATATCTGCAGCGTCCAAAGACAGACAGTTTCTAATGTGTCTAAAATTTGCTAAGTGAACTTTATGTTTTTAACCGTTTTTTTAAACATGTTTCTTAAAGTTCAATTTTGGATCCAGTGTCACACCAAGATATTTAAAATCAGTAACTATGTCAATTTTTTCACCTTTGATGAGAATATCAGCGTTAGGAGGTTGTACCATAGTCTTACAGAGAAACATACCCTTCGTCTTGTTTACATTTAGACTCAGACATGATTGATCAAGCTAATGTTTGATCCTTTCCGATGCAATCGTTAGCTTAGCAGCAGCTAACTCAGCTGTTTTTGCATGTGTGTACACAACCGTGTCATCTGCATACATTTGTAGCTCTGCATCATGACACTGTTGAGGGAGATCATTAATATATAGACTAAATAATAGGGGACCTAACACTGACCCTTGTGGAACACCCATTGTGCACTTCATGTTACTGGACAGTGTGTCACCAACTTTAACACATAGTTGGAATTTCTCTGTGATGATTTTTAGTTTTATCCTCCCAGTTCACATTAAAATCACCCATAAGTAAAAATTCTTTGTTGAAATCTTTCAAGACTTCTGTGAGTTGATCATAGAAAGTGTCATCTGCAGAAGGAGGCTTGTAGATGTTAAAAGACATTTGTTGGGATAACATTATTTTTATCCCAACATATTCTAACGTGTTACCCGCATTATAAACCACACATTTACATTTGATGTTGTCTCTCACATAAAGAAGCAGCCCTCCTCCTCCTCTTCCATCAGGTCTGTCTCTTCTGAAACATTGGTATCCAGCACCGTGAACACATGAAACCATGTTTCAGTCACACAGAGAAAGTCCAGATTTAGCTGATTGCAGTAAAGCTTCTGATGTTAAAATGTCCACCGAATAGCCTCCTCGGTTTCAGCTTCGGGTCCTAGAAGACTTTTGCATGATTGACAGTTTGGAAGTGTTAGAATAACCTCTACTTCCTCACTGCCGGGTTTCGACCAACAGTGGTGTCAGCAGCAGGTTTTGTGAGAGAGACACTGGACCCATCAAGGTTTCCACAGCCCAGTAGTGAAAAGTTATTCATGGAGACATCACGCCTGGTGTTAACAAAGTTTAGTCTGTTGAGGGAGAGGCCCGGCTCAGGAAGCTGCTGTTCATTCATCACTGGCACCAGAGGAGTCCCAGACACACTCGGGCACAAATCAGCATCGAAGTTCTGCAGCGGTCCAGGGGTCACTGGTCCAGGATTTAGCTGAACATCTCTGGAGAGCAGGATCAGCATGAAGAGGAGACCTGCTGTTCTCTGAATGGGGTGGCAGATGACCGGTCCACTGGATCAGTGATTGGCTCTGGTACCTGGGCTCGTCCGTGCCGCAGGACAGAGGAATAGATCGCAAAATATCCCAGTAAGTTATGATGAAAACTCACTGTAGGAGCGTCAACTGGCCATGAGCCAGTATTTGTCCCAAGCTCAATCACTCGGTGTCCCAGTTGTTTTCCATCAATGTTGACTGCTCTGGCTAGACAGACACGTACAGGCAATACAGCAATGAGAACCAACAGTAGTCCAAAAAGCACTCCATGAAACACAGCCCAGGTGTTTTTGCTGATGTAACACTGCTTTGAACTTGACGCAGTTTTTGACAGGCATGCTCTGTGGTACGATAAACAGCCTCGGAGGACAGTCCTATGTAGCGATCCCATCCAGGATCCCGGTGGCCAGAGGGTAGAAGCTCCTCTTAAGCCCCTCAGCACCGGCCCGGTGCATCTGGAACCTCCTCTCGACCTCAGCGGGGAGAAAAGGCCGCCATCTGGGCGGTTAGGAACCCCAGAAGATCTATGTGGCCAGGACCGTTTCCTTCGATGTTGAGATGGATGTACAGATGGTCTTACTTGATGTTTAAACTGATGTTTACATTTGAAAACCTGGTAGCAGAGTCGGCAGGGGGATGAGCTGACCATCTCCCCATCCCAGTGAGTGACTCCCAGTCATATGCCATTGTTTCTTGAGTCCAGGGTGCATAGAAAGGCTGCAGCATGTGTGGATTACATTACCAGCAAGGATCCTTTCAGTTTTCTTCTTGTTTAAAAACAAAACAAAAAAACCTCTTCTGTCAGCTTCTTTAGTGTCGTATCTCCTTTGGAATATTGGTAACAGCAGGTAGCAGTTAGCAGTTGACAGCTAGCTAGTTGTTTTGATTTGAAAAATATATTCAGAGATGATGTTTTCTCTTCTGTTCTTGCTGATCAATTCTATTACTTCTTCTAGAAAGTCCTTTCTGAAGATTTCTGAGTGTTAATTTGCAAAATGTTCCACTTTTTTGGGTCCAAGTTTGAGATGTAATCAGGAGCTCACTCCCAGTGCAGCCACTCCTCCAGAATCAGAAGGAGTGGATTGATGAGTGGATCAAGCTGCTACCAGGCAGTAAAATAAAACTGTCTCAACTGTAGCTGTGACTTTTTCATCTTTTATTGGTGTAATTTGCTAAATGTACAAACATGAGTGAGTCAACTCCGTCACCATAAAGGTTCTGTATAACCGGTATGACCGAACAGCTGGACAACCTCAGAGTATGTTATTAATCTGCCAGCTGTTCTTACATACACCCCCCCCCCCCCCCCTCACCTGTCTAAACACATTTTAACTTTGAGCTTATAAAACATCCAACCAGATCCAGACCTGAGCTGGTGGAGGTAGACACAGAGCACATCTTCATCCAGTCTTCCTCTGAGATGACGAGTCCAGATTCTTTCTCCCATTTCAATCAAACCTTTTTTGTTGAATGTTTCTTAATGGATTGAATACTTGAGTATAATGTTGAAACCAGTTTCCTGTTGTCCTTATTTTCATCATGTTAATAAATATGTTGATTAAGCTGATATCACATTTCTCCATAAGTATTATCTGATCATTAAAATCAGCCCTGGTTTGTAGACCATAATGTATCTGAGATTCTGCCTTTGATGAGACTGAGCAGTAAGAGATGAGAAGCTTCAGCCTCCCATCAGTCATGCTGGCTTCAAACCTCGGTCAAAAGTCCGTCTCAGCAGTTCAGACTCTTTCAAATGCTGGTGATTTACATCCTGAAACCAGATTGTAAGATGAACCTCAGTCCATTAATTTAAACTATCAGAATGCTGCTTATATAAAGTTTTACTACAGTATGTGTAGCTCTGGGTTACAGCAGCATGCTGGTGGTCTTAATTATCGATTGCAGTTGCATATTGATAAGCTCCTGGATCAGTATTCATGTAACGTTAATTCACCCCCAGCATGGACTGACTGTAAATGTATGAATGGATAAATACTTTGAATGTTGTGTGTGTGCTGTTTACTGTCTGGTACAGTTTGGTACCTTAATTCATTGTGAACGTCCTGCACCTTTCCCAGAGTCATAAGCGTCTCCGCAGCGGCGAGGCACACCAGGTAGCTTTGGTCGTTACACATCAAGTGGGTCAGTTTGTGCACAACATCCTGTTACAAAACACAACAGACGCACAGTTTTCACCGGCCAGAGAGAAGCTGCTATAGTTATTTCCTTACTTCATCAACCTTGATAAGTAACAGCAGGCTCTTTACCTTATTGATGGGCCACTTGAGACCTGATAGAGTGTTACAGGCCAACAGTCTGGTTCTATATTCAGAACGGTTCAGATGCTCTGCCAGCAGGGAACGCACAAGAGTCTAAAAACGAAAGTTAAGAGGGGGAACTAGTTTGGTCATGTTAGTGGGATCACTGAAGGAAACCCATAGTTTTTCTTGTTTTTGATACAATGAATATTAGATATGAGACTCATTTAATCAGCATTAAAAACCAAATCATGGCTTATATGACAGAATGTACATTTACAAATCAGGCAGACAGGTAAACACATTTACAGAAACAAGCACTGAAAACTGATGAGACAATGAGTTAGTAGCCTAGCCAAGGAGTTGACTCTAACCGTCTCGCTGGTGAAGTGGGTAAGCAGTGACACCACCAGCTGGGTGTCAGGGAGTTGGTCCTGGGTGTCAGGGAGTTGGTCCTGGGGGTCAGGGAGTTGGTCCTGGGGGTCAGGGAGTTGGTCCTGGGGGTCAGGGAGTTGGTCCTTGGTGTCAGGGAGTTGGTCCTTGGTGTCAGGGAGTTGGTCCTGGGTGTCAGGGAGTTGGTCCTGGGGGTCAGGGAGTTGGTCCTGGGGGTCAGGGAGTTGGTCCTTGGTGTCAGGGAGTTGGTCCTTGGTGTCAGGGAGTTGGTCCTGGGTGTCAGGGAGTTGGTTCTGGGTGTCAGGGAGTTGGTCCCGGGAGCCAAGGAGATGGTCCTGGGGGCCAGGGAGATGATCCTGGGGGCCAGGGAGATGGTCCTGGGAGTCTGGCTGGTCCTGGCAGAGGAAGAGTTGTGCTAAAATTCTCTGGATGACCACCCTACTGTCGTCTCCATCCAGGGCTAAACACTGTGCAGCCATCCAACCATCAGCATCCGAACTTACAGAGTCTGCAACACAACACCACCAGCTGGTTGAAAGAACTCCAGTGTCAGTTATGAGTGAGTCGGATATTACACTGGTTAAAACAGACTAACTTGATGGACAGGTATCTGCAGCGTAGGACATGTTAGTACGGGCTGCTAACAAGTACAATTTTGGGGGGGGGGGGGGGTAAAACCAAATAATAAAAATAATCATATTGTAATATTGTAAAATAGAATACATAGCATGCATAACAAGATAAGATGGAAGATAAAAACCCACTGAAAGAAAAATAGCATTAAAAATAGAACAAATGGAATATATCAAATCAAATCAAATACAACATTTTAAAAGAATCGGAATGCAAAAAAGAATTTCCGGCTGTATCATTAAAGTCGTAGCCAGTTAAAGGTTAAAGTGAAGAAATACGTTTTTAGTTTTCTTTTAAAAATATCCAGCGAGCTGCTTAGTTAGCTGTTAGTAGTGTGTTCCATCGTTCACTTTTAGTCTTTGTTAAGGTTACGTTGGCATCAAAGAACACACAGTAATGATCAAATACTGAGACATTATCAATGTTTAACCCTTTTGTTATTACTAAATCTAGAGTGTTACCATGGTGATGAGGGGTTTCATTTACATGTTGGGTGAGTTCAAAGCTGTCCAGTAAATTCATTAGTTCCCCAGCTTTGGAGTCATTCTTTTTATTAATATGAATGTTCAGGTCTCCGTTCAGGATTAACCATCATATGACAAATGATGGTGTAGTTGCCCGTGTGTGCTGTCCTTCACGCTTATCCACACAGTCTCGTTTGGGTTTAGCATCCCAAGGGCATGATGTGATGTGTAGATGAACTCCATCAGGTTTAAAGTCTTTACACTTCCAAAATATATTGAAATTGTCAGCACTTCAATCTCCTCTCAATCAGTTCAATCTCTCAGTTTTGCTGAGTTTAGAGACATAGCTTTTACATTGTCTTTAGCTGTTCGGAGAAGCTTTGTATTCTAAGCTAGGCTATGCTAGGCTAAGCTAGTAGCTAAGTCCTGTAGGGTTCTGAAATGTTCCCTTGTCCTGAAAGTAAACTTTTGTTCTGTTCTGTAATTCCACAATAGATGTTTTCGTTAATAGCTCTCTTTGGAAGAATATTTAGGAAATTAGAAAATGAAAGAAAAAAAGCACAAAGCATATAGCAAACAGAGAGCTGAGGACACACGTCTGCAGAACAACCAGAACTATATCAAATCAAATGGCGATTCAGTCTGATTATCAGGCAAACAAGCAGCAGTTAGAAAACGGTGGTACCTTGCAGGACAGTGTTGTTGAGGACACGGGAGTCGGGTCGGCAGTCAGCGGCCGCTATCTGGTCTCTCCACACGGGGTCATCCACCACCGAGGACGGACGCTCCTGATCAACAGCCAACACGGTCCCAACAGTCTGGGCTGGAGGACGAGTGCGCACACACACACACACACACACACACACACACACACACACACACACACACACACACACACGTGAAAAGTTTACGTTAGATTTATATTTTAGGTGCTTTTTAGTGTAACACAGGAGAGCTTAAGTATGAAAAGCTTCAAGTCTTTTACCATTAAAGAGCAGACTATACTGAGAACAGAGGCTGTAAACCTGTGGGGGTGCAGGTCCAGTCTCCATGGTAACTCTCTCTGAAACTGCATCTGCATTCATAAATCACACTGACTTCAGCCTAACTTACTCTTGTTGGCGTGTGTGGTCATTGTGTCCGGGGCTGGGGAGGACCTCCTCTGCTGGTTAATGTGGTACTTTGAGTCATCTGAGGTGATCTGGTCATGACTCTGGTGAGCCACCTTTTGGACGGGTTTGCCTGAACCTGAAGCCTCCTCCACATAGTGGTTATTACCAGTGACTGCTGTCCCCCTGTTTCCCGTGCTGGAGCTCTGCAGCAGCTGTACGCCTTGCGGCCGAGGAGGCGAACGATCCACAGACTGCAGTAACCCTCTGAATCCCAGTAACCTCGGCAGAACCTGTGGGTTCTTTGGCCTTGGAGGCAATCTAGAAAGTTTCCTGTCTTGTGTCGTCCTCTTGGCGGCTGGTTCCAGGACTCCCGTGGGCCTGAATAACTGCCGGAAGTCGGCTTGGCTGTAAGAGATGCTGTCTGCATCGAGCTCCGCCATTATGTCATGGGAGAAAGTGAGGCCAGCGGCGGCATCGGTCAGAAACCGCTGGTAAAGAAGCTGGGATCTCCGCATGTGGATGGAGGCTGAGCCGCAGACTTTAGGGCCACCAGGTGAACCCATTTCACCTGCAGGATCTGGATGAACAGACACAAATCACCACAAACCGAACATATGCTTTGCTGTTTGCTGTGACACATTCCAGTGTGAGTGGGCACTAAAGCCCAGCGGCGCCTGTATGCCGCCATGTTCATTACACCCACAGTGCAACAAGGGTTCAACAGTGCTCAGGACATGCTCGATCAGATGTGAGGCAGTGGTAGGAAAATAGTGGCCCGCAGGCCAAATCTGGCCCTCCGTTAAAAATATTTGGCCCCGTAACAAAAGCTGAAGTTTCTTTTACATAATTCTTCATAAATCTACAGCAGACAATGATGCAAACACGTCCTTATAAAGATGAGCTGTTAACATCTTAGAATCTCACCAGATGAAAAACAATAAAGGTAAATAACATCATGTGGCTGATGTGAGCAGAACAGATCTGTGTCAGTAACAGAACTGAAGTGATGATGCAGCCCGCTGAGGAGAAGTTATCAATGACATTTCTATTCTCGTCATGTGACAGGTATAATCATAAACTGCTGTCACTCTGTTAGAACAAACCAACAACAAACTCTTCTATTAACCAATTTTATTCTTGAATGAATTAAAGGAGAAATAAAGTGACAAAACATATTAACAACATGTTAGGATGTACCAGACCGGTCCCCCAGTAAGCCGTGCTGGTAGAAACTGGCCCACTGGTTTAACCTGATTCCTCTGCTGACGGAAGAGGAAACGTGTGAAGTAGAACCAGACTCACCTGAAGCTTCTTCAGGTCAGGTGTTTAAAGCTGTGTGTCCAATTATAAACCTCTGTTGTTGTTGGGAGGACGGGGTTGATATGTCCTAACGTCATAATACTTATGTACTTTTACTGCGATACTTTAACTACATCAAACTCATAATATTGTGTATTTTTTCATGCAGGACTTTTACTTTAATGGACTTTAAAGTTGTTGTATTGGAAGTATTTAAATGTTTAGCTTAGCATACAGACTGGAAAAAGGGTAAAATGTGTAAGTTGCGGACCTGACGTTAGCTGCGTGATGTTCACAGCGCGAAGCTGTTAACCGCCATCTGGAGTCTGACCCGCTCCCGCTCAGAGTTCGTCCTCCGCGGCGTCTGGAAGCTGTAACTCGGCGGCCTCTGTCTCTTTGAGCTGTCCTGGATGAGATAAACGGAATAAACTACCAGATAGTTTTAACCATAGACTGTGAAAGGACTCAACGACTCATCTTTGTTGAATAAGCGTTCTGATTCGCGCCTGCGACTGGCCTGGTCGCTATAGCAACGGCTGCTGAGGCTCACGGGTACTGTAGTATTTATCCACGTTACATTCCCGCCATCTGGCAAACAGAAATAAACCGGACTATTTTACAGCGAAAATGGTTTTCATTTATTGATTTATATTCACAGACAGGCACTGACCAACATATCTGTATAAATGTGCCAGCGTTAGCCACGTCTCAATGCAGATAAGTTCAATTCAACTTACTGGGGAAATAATACAGTTAACCGATGAAATAATAAAACCTGTACACGTGTGTAGATTTGGGTATATGCAGGTGTTTCAAATAATCCAGCTGTTAAAGCCTCATAATATTAACGGTTAAACATGCGCAGAGACGCCGGTTTGTAAAACTGTTCGGACGTTGGTGTCGTGTCCCGCCAAAAATGGTTCTGGTTGCCAAAAACCAACATGCACATGAAATAAATCATGAAACTCAAGTCAAATAGCTTTTTAGTGGACATGTGCACTTATTTGGAATATATATATATATATAAATTCATGTGTAAGTGTCCATTTCTCCCTCTAATGAATATTCACAATACTCACATAAACTTGTGAGCAGACGTCACAGGATGTCGTCCTTTCCACGTTCAATAAAGCTCCACCTGGACCTGATTTCAAAAACACTTCAAATACTTCTCAAAGTTTCGCTGAGCAACACGTCTATGGCTGTTTTATGTATTTCATATAAAAACGTTGATGTTTATTCATTAATGGTTGAGAGCAGGACGTCCTTAATGCCTTTTTAATAGCAAAGCAACGCTGTGGGCTTAAACCGGGTTAATAAAAGTTATGAAGGGTTTATTATTGAGTCACGTATCTTCATATTTTTGGTCATTCATGTTTAATCTGAACAGACCATCATCACTCTGTCTCACAAGAATACTCACAGTCCAGCAGGGTTGACAGCTGAGCTCGATGAGGCCAGAAACAGCAGAAATAAAGCTGCTGGCTCACTTTGCTTTTGTGTTGGTGTTTACGTTGATGAAGAGTTCAGTGATTTAGAGCCTGTTTTCTTCACAGAGTTCAGACGAGGACTGTTTACATCCTCGAGTTAGCATTAGCATTAGCATTAGCCTGCAGCACCTGGAAACTGGAGAAACCTGCATCAGATGGTATTAAAAGAGTTAAGAACTCAAACTGTTATTTATCTACAAGATGTACTTTTGATAATTATCTTTTTCTGTTGTTTATCCAATTAAAATACTGTCACATGTCAATATTGACTCAGTGTGTTTCTGTCAGAATGATGCATATTAACCAAGATCATGTTCACTGTGTACATGAACTTTCATAGAAAAGCTGAATGCGTAGTAACTACATGTTGCTGGGACATGTTGCTGGGACATGTTGCTGGGACATGTTGCACAACTTCCATTTGAAACTGTTTCTGAACCGTAACGAGACGTTTTGACTGGACCTTCAAACAACAGTCACTCAGTGTCTCACTGTTTGCTGCTTTGCTCATTAAGAATTTCTGTCCTTTGTCCAACTTTGACCTTTTCAACAAGACTGACAACATATTAACGGATGGAAACTGTCAGACTTCCTGTTTGCAGTTAATATCTGCTCCATGCTTCACAGTTTGTTCAATAAACAAACAAACAAACAAACACGAACAACTGCAATTGTGATTTTTGGCAGATGAGGGACAGACTGTGATGCTGTTCAGCATCATCATAACATCACGTTTCCTTATTTCCGGTTTCAGCTGCCACTCCATCACTAACATGGAGACAGCTGTGCCTGCACATCTGTGTGCAGAGATTAATGGGATTTGAGTGGGATATTCAGCCCACTCACACTGCTGTTAGGCTTAATAAAATAAAGATTATGTTTCATTCTGCTCTCAAGTTTGCTTCTTTAACCTTAAAGGACCTGGATTCTTAAGTCCATCATAGCAGAAATACACTGTATATATAGATAGATAGATAGATAGATAGATATAGATATATACTGTAATTAACTGAGAAAACTACAGTACAGATGGATAACAAATTACAGCATAAACAAGAATAAATTAGTGGAAAAACATAATTATTTCAGGTGTCTCTACAGAGGAAACACTGAGGGGTCACTGAGCAGTTTACACAATACAATAGAAAAGCCTTCTGAGGTCAACAGTCTTGCTTCTTTGCCATAAATGTTGAACTTGTTGTAAACTGTTGTTTCACTTGTAGGAATCTTCGGGTCTGTCCAGATGTTTTCTGTGTGAGTGCAGCAGCCCTGCATGGTGATATTTAGGATCTGGTTTTTGACGAGCATAGCAGCAGTTTTATATACAAGTGAACTTTTTGAGAAGAGTACTTCATTTTGTTGTTATATATATAAATCTGTCATAACAGGCTCAAAGTATTTATAATTGTCTTTTATAAATCCAGTGGCTTCCAATAAAAAGCTACATTAAAAGAAAAGAACATTATTGAACTGATTAGTTTTTTATTTTCATGTTTTCATGTATTTTCTGTTCCTGCTACTGGATTATTATTATTAGTAGTAATAGTAGTAGTAGTATTAGTATTCATTAAACAATAAAACAAAGTTTTTTTGTTTTACAGAGTTAACGCCCCTGCTAGTGCGCATGCCCACAGTGACGTCTCTCGCTCCTGTGTTCCTATTGGCTGACGCAGCGGGGTCCCGGCGGCTGCTCTTCAGCTTCAAACTTCTACTTTAACTTTCTGATGTTTTTACACTTGTCATCAGACGCAGTTTTAAAGGTTTCTGGAAGTTAAAGGCGCCGTTTTAACATCCCTATGCTGTGACGTAAGTAAAACCACCCCGTTAGCTGAGCTGCAGGCTAACAGGCTAACGGGCTAACAGGCTAACGTCTCTGAGCTAACAGCTCTCACACCCTAAACATGATCCAGTGTGACGTCTGTTAGGCTTTCCGTAG
>NC_058120.1:30411912-30416912 GCF_914725855.1 Thunnus albacares | reverse complement strand
TCTAACGACAAACTGACTCCAGCCTTCGTCTTATTAAACATTCACAATAACCATCAGAACTGTTCACATCAATACTGCTGTCCAAAAAACTAATAAATAATATATATATATAATGTATCATTTATATGTATACCACAGTGAACCATAGCAGTGAATATATATCATATATTCATATATATGTATATATATATCTGCTGACATGAAGTCTGATAAACCTCCTGCTGCTGCTCCTGCTTTCTACAGTGTTGACTTCCTGCCCCCCCCCCCCCCCCCCCAATTCTATTCTATTCTATGTCTCACCAGCAGGCGGCGGTCATGCGCAGCGTGTTCCTCGAATTCTCTCACACACACACTCTCTCTGTCTCTCTCTCTGTCTCTCTCTCTTTCTGTCTCTCTCTCTCTGTCTCTCTCTCTCTCTCTCTCTCTCTCTCTCTCTCTCTCTCTCTCTCTCTCTCTCTCCTCCCCCTCCACATTCCGCAGCTGCCGTCAAGCTGCGCCGAATATGAAGACACTTCCGGTTACGTGAATTTACGTTACGTGTAAATTTGACTTTAAAACACAATGAATGAATGAATAATAATAACAACAACAATAATGACAATAATAATGTTTTAAAGTTTAATACTGATTAATACATATGTTTTATTTTTTATTATGCAGAACACAAACATCTGTAAACGTAAATAAAAACAATGAGAAAAATATACATTATATATATATATATACATAAAAATCTTTAAGAACATCAGTTTTATTGATCCATGAGTTTCTTCTATTGTTGTTTTTTGTTAATTTTTGTCCCAAACTTTGTTTATCTCCAGATGTTGTGCACATGTGCAAACTGCACACAAACACTGTGAAGGAAAAACAGAAAAAAAAGTTAAAGATAAATTACAAATGAAATAAATAAAACAGCAGAACACACACACACACACACACACACACACATATATATATATATATATATATATATATATATAAACTGTACACAAATCCATAAACTCACACATATTCAAATTCAAAGTCAAGTTTCTATACAGAAATAAACAAACAGTAGAACAATGTGTTTCTCAGGACCAGGCTGCAAATAAATAAATAAAACACACCTGGAAACACAGAAAGACTCAATAAAGAGCAGCAGTTAAGAGGAGCAGTGCAGTAGTGCAGTGATACAGTGATGCAGTGGTGCGATGGTGCAGTGGTGCAGTGATGCTGCGGTCTGGTAGTGCGGTGGCGCAGTGGCGTGATGGTGCAGTGATGCAGTGGTGCAGTAATGCAGTGGTGCGAGGGTGCCGTAGTGTAATGGTGCAGTAGTGCAGTAGTACAGTGATGCTGCGGTCTGGTAGTGCGGTGGTGCAGTGGCGTGATGGTGCAGTGATGCAGTGGTGCAGTAATGCAGTGGTGCGAGGGTGCCGTAGTGTAATGGTGCAGTAGTGCAGTAGTACAGTGGTGCAGTAATGCAGTAGTGTAGTGGTGCAGTGATGCTGTAATGCAATGGTGCAGTGGTGCAGTAAATGCAGTGGTGTGGTGGGGCAGTAATGCGGTGGTGCAGTGGTGAATTGGTGCAGTGATGCAGTAATGCGGTGGTGCAGTGGTGAATTGGTGCAGTGATGCAGTAATGCGGTGGTGCAGTGATGCGGTACTACGGTGGTGCAGTGGTGAATTGGTGCAGTGATGCAGTAATGCGATGGTGCAGTGATGCAGTAAATGCAGTGGTGCAGTGGTGAATTGGTGCAGTGATGCAGTGGGGTGGTGGTGCAGTGGTGAATTGGTGCAGTGGTGCAGTAATGCAGTGGTGCAGTGATGCAGCGATGCAGTAATGTGGTGGTGAATTGGTGCAGTGATGCAGTAATGCAGTGGTGCAGTGGTGCAGTGATGCAGCGATGCAGTAATGTGGTGGTGAATTGGTGCAGTGATGCAGTAATGCGGTGGTGCAGTGGTGCAGTGGTGAATTGGTGCAGTGATGCAGTAATGCGGTGGTGCAGTGGTGCAGTGATGCAGTGATGCAGTGGTGCAGTGGTGAGCACTGAGGGTTCTGGGATGGAACCCACTGGCCAGCTGGAGTCGACATGTTCTTGCGGGTTCTCCGGGTTCCTCCCACAGACCAAAAACATGCAGCTCAGGTTAACTGGTGAATCTGAAGTATCTGTAGGTGTGAATGTGAGTGTGAATGGTTGTCTGTCTCTATACTGCATGTCAGCCCTGTGATTGGCTCTCTCCTGTCCAGGTGTACCTCACCTCTCGTCCAATGGCAGCTCAGATTGGCTCCAGCTCTCCTGCGACCCTCCAGAGGATAAACAGTAAAGAAAATGGACGGATGGAAATCTGAGTTCTTAGTTTAAATGTGTTTTTGTTTATATTACAGACTAATCAATACCAGACTAATCAATACCAGACTAATGAATTATATTGGTCTTTTTTTTGACATTTCTTGACATACAAATAAAGATGAACAACAGAAAATTAGATTATTAATTTAAAAATTAAATTTGATGTAAAAGTTGTTAGAAAAACAATCTTTTATCTTGAAGGTGACGTCGCACCTTTTCCGGTTTTGTCGTGTGTGAACACGTGGAGCTTGACGTAATTTTCACCACCGGAGGATTAACGTGAGAAAGTGTTTGTGCACTTTGTTACCAGACTGAAGTGAACTCTGCCGGAGTCAAACTCCTCCCTGCTCCTCTCTGCTCCTCCCTGCTCCTCTCTGCTCCTCTCTGCTCCTCTCCGGGGGGAATCCGGGCTGTCCGGCGGGGAATGAGGCTCCAGTGACGGACTGTAAACCGAGCCGAGCGGTGCCGGTTCATGTACCGGCGGTTTAAAGCTCCGCAGACAGAGACGATGAGGAGATGGAGCTGAAACTGTGGATTCTTCTGTTCTTACTTCACAGTCATGAAGGGACCTGCGGGACCGGTGAGTGTTAATGAGCTCATTGATTAGCTCATTGATTAGCTGATTAATTAGCTGATTAATTAGCAGTCAGCATCACAGGCTGCTGTTGGTAGTTTGGTAACAAGCTCATTTATAAAAGTTGAAAATGTGGTTCTTAATTCAAAACTCCATTGGAAAGAGTCTAGTTTAAAGTTCTAGTAGCTTTTCCACAAATGTTCACATGTGGCACAACTTAGTGAACTTTAAATAAATGTTGTGTAAAGTTTATTCTGCTCACAGACAAAATAACAAGCAACAGTTCATCTAAAGGAAGTTGTGGTCTATTTGGATTCACCTGTTGCCTTCGCAGCTTGTTTCAGTAAAAACTTCAATCTGTTGGATAAACGTTGTTTATTGGTTTGTTGAGTGTTGCCGAATTAACCAGCAGACTCACGTCTAATGAACGATTCCAGCACACGCGCACAAACCTGAAAAATAAAAGCTGACAAGCAAAGAAACCTTAAATTACACCGTTTACTAACAGAGTCTGGACTCCCGCCGCACAAACAACAGCACACACACACACACACACACACACACACACGTACACACACACACACACACACACACACACGTATACACACACACACACACACACACACACACACGTACACACACACACACACACACACACACATATACTCACACATATATACACATATATACTCACACATATATATATACACACTCACACACACACACTCACACTCACAGCTGCAGTTCAGTTTGTGTGAATCAAACTTTGATTTGATCAGTTTTGTTATTGATTAAACACAAACAGCTGATCAAACAGTCTCTTTGTCTTTCGGTGTTTAAATCACAGTTTCAGAGTCCAAAACTCAAAGATAAATATTCACATTGAAACGCTGCCGTCAGTCAGTTAGAAACTTTTCATTGATTATCAGTTTGTAATAATAATAATAATAATAATAATAATAATAATAATAGTTGAGATTCTTTAATGAATCAAACCAAACAGACGATTTAATGATTTTCCTGCAGTCAGCTGACATCATGATGACATCATAAGAACGCACCAAATGATGACATCATCACCGACTCTGGGCTTTAAAAACAGTTTAGATGTAATTTCATGTTAAATGGTTTAATAAACAAAATAAACAAAATAAACAATAACAACAGAAACAATCAAAGTGAAGAAATGAATAAATAACAGAAACAGACGTGTGGATTCATCTGCAGGTTAAAACAAACAAACATGTTTATGATGTAACGTGAATAAAAACACTCAGAGACTCAACATGTAGTTTAGTCATCACAAGTGTTTTTCTTTGTGCGATCCAGCAGAGCTTCCAGGAACACATATCTGTTATTATTATTATTATTATTATTATTATTATTATTATTATTATATCCAACAGAGCTGCAGAGTCATCGGCCTCCAGCAGGATCACAGCGAAATCAGAAACAGGAAGTGTGTTTAATCGTAAAGTGAGTTTCTGACTTCAGGAAGAAAAGGACAGAAGATAACAGACGTGACGTCACTCGTTAGTTTGTTGACTCACGTTTTGAAGCCTCGAATTTGCATTTTGACCGTCGCCATCTTGGATTTTTGGAGTGACCATATTTGGACAAAGGGTGGAGCTGACCCTAGCGCTAGCTGCTAGCTGCTAGCTCGGCTAACATGGTGCATTTTCAGTCTGTGGTTAACTGTGATAATGCTAATGCTAATGCTAATGCTAATGCTAATGTTCACCAGCAAAAAACAGGCTTAAAACCATTAAAACTAAATATTCTCACAGTAAAAACTGAACATCGAGTCTTTAGAGGATCAACAAACACTGAACGACCGAAATGTTTTAATTAACTTAATGAACTGAAAACACACTGAAACAGCGACGCTACGTCTGTACTGTGAATCTGGAGTCTGTGGAGGTCTGTGGAGGTCTGTGGGGGTCTATGGAGGTCTGTGGGGGTCTATGGAGGTCTGTGGAGGTCTGTGGAGGTCTGTGGAGGTCTGTGTGGGTCTATGGAGGTCTGTGGAGGTCTATGGAGGTCTGTGGAGGTCTATTGAGGTCTGTGGAGGTCTATTGAGGTCTGTGGGGGTCTAT
>NC_058120.1:30399412-30401912 GCF_914725855.1 Thunnus albacares | reverse complement strand
ACACACAACACGTTACACACATTACACACAACACGTTACACACATTACACACATGTTACACACAACATGTTACACACATTACACACAACATGTTACACACAACACGTTACACACATTACACACAACACGTTACACACAACACGTTACACACATTACACACAACACGTTACACACATTACACACATGTTACACACAACATGTTACACACATTACACACAACACGTTACACACATTACACACATGTTACACACAACATGTTACACACATTACACACAACATGTTACACACAACACGTTACACACATTACACACAACACGTTACACACAACATGTTACACACATTACACACAACATGTTACACACAACACGTTACACACATTACACACAACACGTTACACACAACACGTTACACACATTACACACATGTTACACACATTACACACATGTTACACACATTACACACATTACACACATTACACACGTTACACACAACATGTTACACACATTACACACAACATGTTACACACATGTTACACACATTACACACATGTTACACACATTACACACATGTTACACACGTTACACACATTACACACATGTTACACACAACACGTTACACACAACACGTTACACACATTACACACAACATGTTACACACATGTTACACACAACACGTTACACACATTACACACATGTTACACACATTACACACATGTTACACACAACATGTTACACACATTACACACAACATGTTACACACATGTTACACACAACACGTTACACACATTACACACAACATGTTACACACATTACACACAACACGTTACACACAACATGTTACACACATTACACACAACACATTACACACAACATGTTACACACATTACACACAACACATTACACACAACATGTTACACACATTACACACAACACATTACACACAACATGTTACACACATTACACACAACATGTTACACACATTACACACAACACATTACACACAACATGTTACACACAACGTGCAACACGTTACACGCAACGCGTTACACGTTGCATGATGGAAGAAACGCTGACTGAGAGATTCACTGCATCTGCTCAACACACCAACATGTCGACTCTCGTTAACGTTTGTGTGCATCTTGCTGGACGCGCTGAGCTGTAATTATCACGTCACTTCCTGAGAGCTTCCTTGCCGGTTGGAGATGCGTAACCATGGTAACACATGTCAACTTCACCCAGTCAAGTGAAACCTTACACTTAAATCGAAGCGTTATCGACGTAGCGCCGGAGCTGCCTGGTCGCTGTCCGCTGGGACTGGGCGGGATCTGTTTTTTCGTACCTTCCTGACATTTCACCGAGTTTACAGAAGAAGACGATATTTATGTAGAAACAGAAGTCGTTGTAGCGTGTATGACGTTGTCTATTTTACAGTGTTGTGTGCTTAGACAAGTCCTGCTGAACTTGAATACTTACAGAATAATGAATAGACAGGAAATTAGCTTCCTACTGGAAGACCCGATGATGCTCGTGGCGGCGGCGGGTGGCGACACATCAGCGGACTGAACGGAGATGATGTGCGGGTGTCATGTGGCTAATAAACTGCTTTTGTAGTTGGAAGAAGTCGTCTCAAGATAAAGTTATATGACAGTATTTTCATGATTCATGTCGCGGTGATTCAAGGAGGCTCAACAGTGCAGTCGGCAGCATGAATGCGTCGGCTGAATGGAGCAGAAAACACTTTAAATCCTGTTGTGGCAGAAACGGCCTGCAGCCGCGTCCCGTTAAGCCTGGGATCGATGAACGGAGTCTGGCTGGATTCACCGTTAGACTGGTGGAAAACTACTTTACCTTGCAGGTTGAATGGTGTCCTGGTGACCCGGAAGAGTTTAAACATGTAACTGTGACAAAATATTCATTCAGACATGTTTTTAACTATCGAGCATCAGCTGACCGCGAGCCACGTTAGCTTGTTAGCCTGGATGCTAGCTGTGGCTCACACTAGGCTCCGTGTAGCCCGTTGACTGTAAATAAAGATGGATGTCATGACGGCTTCCTGAAAGTGAAGCCAAAACATCTGGACCGCCCCCTGGTGGCTGCTACGGTATAGCTCATAAGCCCCGCCCCCCCCATGTTAGCATGACATGAACCAAAAAGGACACATCGTTCTTATCACGCTGATGTTTGTCCAAGTGCTCATTTTTCTGATAATTTTGTTTTTAATTAGTCATTGGACGATGTAAAAAGAGGGTGTGACATCATGATGATGGCTGTGACAGTCGATCTCAAACCTCCGCCCGACTCTACTGCGCAGATCCTGGTTCCCAATGACACCACACAAGCAAGATGGCCGCTACTTCCATACCACTGGCAGCTCAGCTGTTCCAACTGTAAACTGACCTCTGGTGGCCTCTGGTGGCCTGCTGCTGCACTACAACATGTCAGCTCAGTACGGCGTCTCTGTTTCAGTTTAACAGGAAGACTAGCGTCTGTATTTGTGACCA
>NC_058120.1:30381912-30394412 GCF_914725855.1 Thunnus albacares | reverse complement strand
GGTGTAGTAGTAGTGGTGTAGTAGTAGTAGTAGTGGTGTAGTAGTAGTAGTGGTGTAGTAGTAGTGGTGTAGTAGTAGTAGTAGTGATGTAGTAGTGGTAGTGGTGTAGTAGTAGTAGTAGTGATGTAGTAGTGGTAGTGGTGTAGTAGTAGTGGTGTAGTAGTAGTGATGTAGTAGTGGTAGTAGTAGTAGTGGTGTAGTAGTAGTAGTAGTGATGTAGTAGTGGCAGTGGTGTAGTAGTAGTGGTGTAGTAGTAGTGATGTAGTAGTAGTGGTGTAGTAGTAGTAGTAGTGATGTAGTAGTGGTGTAGTAGTAGTAGTGATGTAGTAGTAGTAGTAGTGAAGTAGTAGTAGTGATGTAGTAGTAGTAGTAGTGGTGTAGTAGTAGTAGTAATGGTGTAGTAGTAGTAGTAGTGATGTAGTAGTGGTAGTGGTGTAGTAGTAGTGGTGTAGTAGTAGTGATGTAGTAGTGGTAGTAGTAGTAGTGGTGTAGTAGTAGTAGTAGTGATGTAGTAGTGGCAGTGGTGTAGTAGTAGTGGTGTAGTAGTAGTGATGTAGTAGTGGTAGTAGTAGTAGTGGTGTAGTAGTAGTAGTAGTGATGTAGTAGTGGCAGTGGTGTAGTAGTAGTGGTGTAGTAGTAGTGATGTAGTAGTAGTGGTGTAGTAGTAGTAGTAGTGATGTAGTAGTGGTGTAGTAGTAGTAGTGATGTAGTAGTAGTAGTAGTGAAGTAGTAGTAGTGATGTAGTAGTAGTAGTAGTGGTGTAGTAGTAGTAGTAATGGTGTAGTAGTAGTAGTAGTGATGTAGTAGTGGTAGTGGTGTAGTAGTAGTGGTGTAGTAGTAGTGATGTAGTAGTGGTAGTAGTAGTAGTGGTGTAGTAGTAGTAGTAGTGATGTAGTAGTGGCAGTGGTGTAGTAGTAGTGGTGTAGTAGTAGTGATGTAGTAGTAGTGGTGTAGTAGTAGTAGTAGTGATGTAGTAGTGGTGTAGTAGTAGTAGTGATGTAGTAGTAGTAGTGGTGTAGTAGTAGTAGTAGTAGTGATGTTGTAGTAGTAGTAGTGAAGTAGTAGTAGTGATGTAGTAGTAGTAGTAGTGGTGTAGTAGTAGTAGTAATGGTGTAGTAGTAGTAGTAGTGAAGTAGTAGTAGTGATGTAGTAGTAGTAGTAGTAGTAGTAGTAGTAGTAGTAGTGATGTTGTAGTAGTAGTAGTAGTGATGTAGTAGTAGTAGTTGTAGTAGTGGTGGTGTAGTAGTGATGTAGTAGTAGTAGTGATGTAGTAGTAGTGGTGTAGTAGTAGTAGTGGTGTAGTAGTGATGTAGTAGTAGTAGTAGTGATGTAGTTGTAGTAGTGGTGTAGTAGTAGTGGTAGTGGTGTAGTAGTAGTAGTAGTAGTGGTGGTGTAGTAGTGGTGGTGTAGTAGTAGTAGTAGTGATGTAGTAGTAGTGGTAGTGGTGTAGTAGTAGTAGTAGTGGTGGTGTAGTAGTAGTGATGTAGTAGTAGTGGTGTAGTAGTAGTAGTAGTAGTAGTGGTGGTGTAGTAGTAGTGATGTAGTAGTAGTGGTGTAGTAGTAGTAGTGGTGGTGGTGTAGTAGTGCTGGTGTAGTAGTGGTGGTGTAGTAGTAGTAATGTAGTAGTAGTAGTGATGTAGTAGTAGTGGTGGTGGTGGTGTAGTAGTAGTAGTGGAGTAGTAGTAGTGGTGTAGTAGTAGTAGTAGTAGTAGTAGTAGTGATGTAGTAGTAGTGATGTAGTAGTAGTAGTGGTGTTGTAGTAGTGGTGTTGTAGTAGTAGTAGTGGTTTAGTAGTAGTAGTAGTAGTAGTGGTGTAGTAGTGATGTAGTAGTAGTAGTAGTAGTAGTAGTAGTGGTGTAGTAGTAGTAGTAGTAGTGGTGTAGTAGTAGTAGTAGTAATAGTCGTAGTGGAGTAGTAGTAGTAGTGGTGTAGTAGTAGTAGTAGTGGTGTAGTAGTAGTAGTGGTGTAGTAGTAGTAGTAGTAGTAGTGGTGTAGTAGTAGTAGTAGTAGTGATGTTGTAGTAGTAGTAGTAGTAGTGGTGTAGTAGTAGTAGTAGTGATGTTGTAGTAGTAGTGGTTTAGTAGTAGTAGTAGTGGTGTAGTAGTAGTAGTGATGTAGTAGTAGTAGTAGTAGTAGTAGTGGTGTAGTAGTAGTAGTAGTAGTGGTGTAGTAGTAGTAGTAGTAATAGTCGTAGTGGAGTAGTAGTAGTAGTGGTGTAGTAGTAGTAGTAGTAGTAGTGGTGTAGTAGTAGTAGTAGTAGTGATGTAGTAGTAGTAGTAGTAGTAGTAGTAGTAGTAGTAGTAGTAGTGGTGTAGTAGTAGTAGTAGTGATGTTGTAGTAGTAGTGGTTTAGTAGTAGTAGTAGTGGTGTAGTAGTAGTAGTGATGTAGTAGTAGTAGTAGTAGTAGTAGTAGTAGTGGTGTAGTAGTAGTAGTAGTAGTGGTGTAGTAGTAGTAGTAGTAATAGTCGTAGTGGAGTAGTAGTAGTAGTGGTGTAGTAGTAGTAGTAGTAGTGGTGTAGTAGTAGTAGTAGTAGTGATGTAGTAGTAGTAGTAGTAGTAGTAGTAGTAGTAGTAGTAGTGGTGTAGTAGTAGTAGTAGTGATGTTGTAGTAGTAGTGGTTTAGTAGTAGTAGTAGTGGTGTAGTAGTAGTAGTAGTAGTGATGTTGTAGTAGTCGTAGTAGTAGTGGTTTAGTAGTAGTAGTAGTAGTGATGTTGTAGTAGTAGTAGTAGTAGTGGTTTAGTAGTAGTAGTAGTGGTGTAGTGGTGATGTAGTAGTAGTGGTGTAGTAGTAGTAGTAGTGGTTTAGTAGTAGTAGTAGTGATGTTGTAGTAGTAGTAGTAGTAGTGGTTTAGTAGTAGTAGTGATGTAGTAGTAGTAGTGATGTAGTAGTGGTTTAGTAGTAGTAGTAGTAGTAGTAGTAGTAGTAGTAGTAGTGATGTTGTAGTAGTAGTAGTAGTAGTAGTAGTAGTAGTGGTGTAGTAGTAGTAGTAGTAGTAGTGATGTAGTAGTGATGTAGTAGTAGTAGTAGTAGTAGTAGTAGTGGTGTAGTAGTAGTAGTAGTGGTTTAGTAGTAGTAGTAGTAGTAGTAGTAGTGATGTTGTAGTAGTAGTAGTGGTTTAGTAGTAGTAGTGATGTAGTAGTGGTTTAGTAGTAGTAGTAGTAGTAGTAGTGATGTAGTAGTAGTAGTGATGTAGTAGTAGTAGTAGTAGTGGTTTAGTAGTAGTAGTGGTAGTAGTAGTGGTTTAGTAGTAGTAGTGATGTAGTAGTAGTAGTGATGTAGTAGTAGTGGTGTAGTAGTAGTAGTTGTGATGTAGTAGTAGTAGTAGTAGTAGTAGTGGTTTAGTAGTAACAGGATAAAAGGCTTAAAGACAAACAATAATGAATCAATGATGAAATTGATCAAACATGTTTCACTGTAAAACATTTCTGATCTCAGGCTTCGTCTCTGCTGCTGATCAAACTGTGATCAAACTCTTCTCAACCGCAATAATCATCAATATTGGATGTTTTCAGCTGCAGGATGAATGAATGAATGAATGAATGAATGAATGAACGAATGAATGAATGAATGAATGAATGTGCAGCTGACAGGAAGGAGACAGCTTTAAATGATGTGTTGGTGTCTCGTGCGTCCAGGAGCCGCTGCTGTTCAAGGAGAACTCTGCTCAGCTGTCTGGAGGAGGACGTTTCTTCAACGCGTCCTTCCAGGTGTCGGCGTGCACGGCGGTGGGCTGCGGACCCTGGAGCCCGCCGGTGCTGGTGCTGCCCGCCTCAGGTACTCACATCAACACAGTCGTCATACGTGTGAAGCTTTACACTGAATCATGAGTTTATGGACTGATTGATTGATTATTGGCTGGCTGCTCCCTGTGGCCCCTCAGTGCAGGTCCCGGCCCAGCGGAGCCACATGTGGGTGGGTCTCCTGCTCGGGCTGCTGGTGGCCACCGTGACGGGCCTGCTGCTCACCGTGCTCGCTCACCGCCGCGAGAAAGAGACGCAGTTTGGGTACGAAAAGTCTCAACAACACCGTTCATATTTTTAAAGAAAGAGGAAGAGAGCAGCTGTTAATGAGCTTTAACTCGTGTTCAGTGAATTAAAGACATCATTACCTGCTACCACATGAACACGTTAAACACATCAAACACAAACAGAATAATATATAAACTGCTCAACATGCACTGTAACTGTACGGAAACTGCTGCATGAACTGAAATGATGTTGGAACATAAACAGCATGTCATTACAGTGGTTGTTCCACGTAGATTAACGTCTTCCAGCTTAGACTCTTTCTGTCTTCCTGTCTTCAGTTCGGCCTTCGAGTCTGCAGGTCCGGAGAGTTCGGTTTCCTTCACGGCGGCTCGATCCTTCAACAGAAACTGTGCAGAGCTGCAGGAGTCCACATGTGAGTCTTCACATCACAGCTGACATTTACTTTTTCAAAGCACATTAATCTGAACACGTATGAAGTAACGTGCAGGTTCGTTCTTACTGCAGGCAACGTTCACTAAATACTGAAAACATCAGTATTAACTTATTACATACAACATGTTTAGAAGATCAACTAGCAGATCTAATCCGTCAGGTTTACTGTTAACTAACGCTGGATTCTAGTGTGTGAAACCAGGAAGTTTCACCAAAGAGAAAATCAGGTCAGTTTGTTATCGTGCAGAAACAATCGTTATTGGTTCTTCATCATCTATCAGTTGGCTGAAGGTCAAAGTTCAACACACACGCTCTGCTGGACGTGTGTTACTGAGAGAACGTGTTTAGAGACAGAACGAGGACTCGAGGAGAAGCACAGCTCCCTGAAGTCAGCTGAGCCGGTTCAACATGTGATCTGGATCCTCCTGGACGTCTCGCTGTGGACGTATTCTGGACCAACTAGCAGGAGGTCCTGGATGATTATATATCACAATCACAGTCTGTTTGTAAAGCTGGACGTAGCGAAGGTGTGACATCACCTGTTGGTTGAAGCTCAGAGTTGCAGCTTCTGGTCGTTTGGAGCTACGAGCTTCCAGGTGAGGAGTGCAGGATGTTTCCTTTCCCGCTCTGGAAACGCGCTACCTCCGACTCAAGCTAACGCTAGCTTACTGGGCTAGCTGCACACTTGGGCTAACATTAGCTACTTTAGCTACATTGTGCTAACAGGTATCATTATCAAGTAACATTAAATTTAGTGAAATTTTGCCACAACAGTGTGACTCAGTGCGAGTCCTTGACCTGTCAATCAAAGCTTCTGTAAGCCTTCAAATCTTATTAACGGAGCAATAATTTCCAAAATAGCACCAGCTCCCTTATTAGAGACTGATACCAGCAGTAGATGGATCAGGTTTACAGAACAGAGTCGTGATACTGAAGAGCTGATCAGCTGATGTTGAGTCTGATCAGTTCGCAGCTGCTGGAAATGTTAAAATATCAGAGTTGTGGTGAAGTTTCTCTGATGTTTCAGGATAGTTAAATCAGCAGGAAGCAGTTTGTTTCTGACAGACAGACAGAGAACGTCCTTCAACAGTCGCTGTTTACAGAAAACACTCATACCTGTTTCCACTCAGCCAGCCTGTATTTACCTGCTGCCTGTCAGCCAATGAAAACTGTCCCACAACAAAACAATAAGACCCGACCTGCAGCTGCAGACAGACTGTAACTCTGAGTCTGATCAGTGAGGTGAAACTCAGAGGATGAAAGAAATGTCATCTGACCTCCAGACGTTTGTCTGATTCATCGTCACGGCGACGGAGGAATCCGACATGTTGATGAAGGTTCAGCAGCTCCATGAAAACATTTAAAATGCACATTTCTACATTTTTCTAAAGAGGATAAAACTGTTTTTGAACAAGTGTGTGTATGCTTCAGGTGTCTCGGTGGGCGTTACCATGGCATCAGATGACTAATGTTTGAGAGGCGGTGTTGCTAGGAGACGCCACTTCTGAGAACGTCAGATTTACATTGTTTGAGCTTTTACAGAAAGTGGAGAAAAAGAATTCCCCTCTCACCCCCCCAATGGTGGAAGAATGGTGTTCATCCCTCCATATATATATATATACATATATATATATATACATATACACACACACACACACACACATATATATATATATATATATACATATATATACAATGTATTTATTTTAATCAATAAATAATATAATAAAGGCATTTATTATAGGGGCAGTGTCGGTATGACAGGAAATGAAGGGAGACAGTAGAGATGGGGGGGCGACATGCAACAAAGACCTGCTGGATTCAAACTGCAGGCGTTGTGGTCATGTGACGTGTTTTAACCAGCAGCTACTGCAGCGCACTGAGTTCATGTTGTTGAAACACCTGCTGAGTCATCAGAGTCAAAGTGAGTGAAAGAGAAATGTTGACATACAAACTATTTTTAGTGCCCGCCCTCACAGACACTGGACCAATAAAATAACAGCACTGATGTCCAAACCTCCCTGCAGGACACAACTGTAGGGGGCGCCATCACTGCAGACACAAATCACATTTAACTTCTTCTTGTGACACCAAAGATAAACTGATTTCTGGACAAAAATGAATTTTAATTGAAGTTGGACCGTAGACCGTATTAGAATAATGGACGCCGCCACCGTGACGTCATCCGTTGGTCTGTGGACTCCCGTTCTGAAGCCTCAAGTTTGGCATTTTGTCGCCATCTTGGATTTCTGGAGCCAGAAGTGACCATATTCGCACGAGAGGATGGAGCTGAGAGGAGCTCTCCAGGGTCCAACTACAGCACACCGCCATGGTAACGACCTGTCAATCATAACGTAGCCCCGCCCTAAAGCATGCCTGCTTTATCGTCTATTTTACTCTAAATGGGACCATAATTTACTAAATGAACATCATGCTGTGTTGAAGACGTGAAACTAGTGATTGAGACCATAAACTCATCAGGAAACATTTCACTGAGGTAATAAAGACATCACAGACGTCCATACAATCACACTGTTTTTGGACTTTAAAATGAGAAAATGTAAAAGAGAATCTAGTAAATAAAACTTTTGTTGAAGTTTGTTTTCTGTCCCATGTTTGTAACGTCAGAAATTAACTCTCTCTGTGTGTGTGTGTGTGTGTGTGTGTGTGTGTGTGTGTGTCTCCCTCTAGTGGACAGTCTCTGCATCAACGATGACCTGAAGAACAAACTACAGGACGTCCTGATCCCAGAGAGGCTGCTCACACTGGGACACATGCTGGGGAAAGGTACAACATACATGACAACACACACGTCAACATACATGACAACATACATGACAACATACATGACAACATACATGATAACATACATGATAACATACATGATAACATACATGACAACACACATGACAACATACATGATAACATACACGTCAACATACATGATAACATACACGACAACATACACGTCAACATACATGATAACATACATGACAACATACACGTCAACATACATGATAACATACATGATAACATACATGATAACATACATGACAACACACATGACAACATACACGTCAACACACACGTCAACATACATGATAACATACATGACAACATACATGACAACATACACGTCAACATACACGTCAACATACATGATAACATACATGACAACATACATGTCAACATACATGACAACATACACGTCAACATACATGATAACATACATGACAACATACACGTCAACATACATGATAACATACATGATAACATACATGACAACACACACGTCAACATACATGACAACATACATGACAACATACACATCAACATACATGACAACATACATGACAACATACACGTCAACATACATGATAACATACACGACAACATACACGTCAACATACATGATAACATACATGACAACATACACGTCAACATACATGACAACATACACGTCAACATACACGTCAACATACATGATAACATACATGACAACATACACGTCAACATACATGATAACATACATGACAACACACACGTCAACATACATGATAACATACATGACAACACACACGTCAACATACATGATAACATACACGTCAACATACATGATAACATACATGACAACATACACATCAACATACACATCAACATACATGACAACATACATGACAACATACACATCAACATACACATCAACATACACATCAACATACATGACAACATACATGACAACATACACGACAACATACACATCAACATACATGACAACATACACATCAACATACACATCAACATACATGACAACATACACATCAACATACACATCAACATAGATGACAACATACATGATAACATACACATCAACATACACATCAACATACATGACAACATACACATCAACATACACATCAACATACACATCAACATACACATCAACATACATGACAACATACATGACAACATACACATCAACATACACATCAACATACACATCAACATACACGACAACATACACGACAACATACATGACAACATACACATCAACATACACATCAACATACATGACAACATACATGACAACATACATGACAACATACAAATCAACATACATGATAACATACATGACAACATACATGATAACATACATGACAACATACACGTCAACATACATGACAACATACACGTCAACATACACGTCAACATACATGATAACATACATGACAACATACACGTCAACATACATGATAACATACATGACAACATACACGTCAACATACATGATAACATACACGACAACATACACGTCAACATACATGACAACATACACGTCAACATACACGTCAACATACATGATAACATACACGTCAACATACATGATAACATACATGATAACATACACGTCAACATACATGATAACATACATGACAACATACACGTCAACATACATGATAACATACATGATAACATACATGACAACACACACGTCAACATACATGATAACATACATGACAACATACACGTCAACATACATGATAACATACATGACAACATACATGACAACATACACATCAACATACATTACAACATACATGACAACATACACATCAACATACATGACAACATACACGTCAACATACATGATAACATACATGACAACACACACGTCAACATACATGATAACATACATGACAACACACACGTCAACATACATGATAACATACACGTCAACATACATGATAACATACATGACAACATACACATCAACATACATGACAACATACATGACAACATACACATCAACATACACATCAACATACATGACAACATACATGACAACATACATGACAACATACACATCAACATACATGACAACATACACATCAACATACACATCAACATACATGACAACATACACATCAACATACACATCAACATACACATCAACATAGATGACAACATACATGATAACATACACATCAACATACACATCAACATACATGACAACATACACATCAACATACACATCAACATACATGACAACATACATGACAACATACACATCAACATACACATCAACATACACATCAACATACATGACAACATACACATCAACATACACATCAACATACATGACAACATACATGATAACATACACATCAACATACACATCAACATACACGACAACATACATGACAACATACATGACAACATACACATCAACATACACATCAACATACATGACAACATACATGACAACATACATGATAACATACACATCAACATACATGATAACATACATGACAACATACACGTCAACATACATGACAACATACACGTCAACATACACGTCAACATACATGATAACATACATGACAACATACACGTCAACATACATGACAACATACACGTCAACATACACGTCAACATACATGATAACATACATGACAACATACACGTCAACATACATGATAACATACATGACAACATACACGTCAACATACATGATAACATACATGACAACATACACGTCAACATACATGATAACATACACGTCAACATACATGACAACATACATGACAACATACACGTCAACATACACGTCAACATACATGATAACATACACGTCAACATACATGATAACATACATGATAACATACACGTCAACATACATGATAACATACATGACAACATACACGTCAACATACATGATAACATACATGATAACATACATGACAACACACACGTCAACATACATGATAACATACATGACAACATACACGTCAACATACATGATAACATACATGACAACATACATGACAACATACACATCAACATACATTACAACATACATGACAACATACACGTCAACATACATGACAACATACATGATAACATACACATCAACATACATGATAACATACACGTCAACATACATGACAACATACACGTCAACATACATGACAACATACACGATAACATACACATCAACATACATGACAACATACATGACAACATACACATCAACATACATGATAACATACACATCAACATACATGATAACATACACATCAACATACATGACAACATACACGTCAACATACATGATAACATACACATCAACATACATGACAACATACATGATAACATACACATCAACATACATGACAACATACACGACAACATACACATCAACATACATGATAACATACACATCAACATACATGATAACATACACGTCAACATACACGACAACATACATGACAACATACACATCAACATACATGATAACATACACATCAACATACATGATAACATACACATCAACATACATGATAACATACATGACAACATACACATCAACATACATGACAACATACACATCAACATACACGACAACATACACGATAACATACATGACAACATACACGACAACATACACGACAACATACATGACAACATACAGGATAACATACATGACAACATACATGACAACATACATGATAACATACATGATAACATACAGGATAACATACACATCAACATACATGACAACATACATGACAACATACACGACAACATACACGACAACATACACGACAACATACACGACAACATACATGACAACATACATGACAACATACATGACAACATACATGATAACATACAGGATAACACACACATCAACATACATGACAACATACATGACAACATACACGACAACATACATGACAACATACACGACAACATACATGATAACATACATGACAACATACATGACAACATAAACGATAACATACATGACAACATACATGACAACATACATGACAACATACATACATACACGTGTGATATTGTGTGTGTGTGATAGTGTGTGTGTGTGTGATATTGTGTGTGTTATAGTGTGTGTGTGATATTGTGTGTGTGTGTGATAGTGTGTGATATTGTGTGTGTGTGTGATAGTGTGTGTGTGTATGATAGTGTGTGTGTGTGTGATAGTGTGTGATGTTGTGTGTGTGTGATATTGTGTGTGTGTGTGTGATATTGTGTGTGTGTGTGATAGTGTGTGTGTGTGTGTGTGTGTGATAGTGTGTGTGATAGTGTGTGTGTGATATTGTGTGTGTGTGTGTGTGATATTGTGTGTGTGTGTGATATTGTGTGTGTGTGTGTGTTATAGTGTGTGTGTGTGTGTGTGTGTGATAGTGTGTGTGTGTGTGTGATATTGTGTGTGTGTGTGTGTGTGTGATATTGTGTGTGATTGTGTGTGTGTGTGTGTTATTGTGTGTGTGTGTGTGTTATAGTGTGTGTGTGTGTGTGATAGTGTGTGTGTGTGTGTGATATTGTGTGTGTGTGTGTGTGTGTGTGATATAGTGTGTGATTGTGTGTGTGATAGTGTGTGTGATATTGTGTGTGTGTGTGTGTGATATAGTGTGTGATTGTGTATGTGTGTGTGATATAGTGTGTGTGTGTGTGTGTGTGTGTGATATTGTGTGTGTGTGTGTGTGATATAGTGTGTGATTGTGTGTGTGTGTGTGATAGTGTGTGTGTGTGTGTGATATTGTGTATGTGTGTGTGATATTGTGTGTGTGTGTGTGATATTGTGTGTGTGTGTGTGTGATATAGTGTGTGTGTGTGTGATATTGTGTGTGTGTGTGATATTGTGTGTGATAGTGTGTGTGTGATATTGTGTGTGATAGTGTGTGTGTGATATTGTGTGTGTGTGTTATAGTGTGTGCGTGTGTGTGTATGATGTGTGTGTGTGTATGATGTGTGTGTGTGTGTGATATTGTGTGTGTGATTGTGTGTGTTATAGTGTGTGTGATAGTGTGTGTGTGTGTGTGATTGTGTGTGTTATAGTGTGTGTGTCATAGTGTGTGTGGTATAGTGTGTGTGTGATAGTGTGTGTGATAGTGTGTGTGATTGTGTGTGTGATAGTGTGTGTGTGTGTGTTATAGTGTGTGTGTGTGTGATGTGTGTGTGTTATAGTGTGTGATATTGTGTGTGTGTTATAGTGTGTGATGTGTGTGTGTGTGTGTGATAGTGTGTGTGTGCGTGTGTTATAGTGTGTGTGT
>NC_058120.1:30309412-30374412 GCF_914725855.1 Thunnus albacares | reverse complement strand
AGCTCTGGGTGAGTGGACCTTTATTGTCCTACTATGAGTGTGTTTGAAGTTTTGGTTTGATTCAAAGGCTTTTTGATCTTTTCATTGATTAATAACTTCTGATCGGATCATGTGATCAGATGTTTATGTTCACTCATCGCAGCACGTTTCTAATCAAACAAACCAAACTTTCAGCTTTTTAAATGTTTGATCATAAACTGAATATCTGACAAAACAAGATATTTAAAGACTCATCTGGAGAAAACTTCAGATTAAAGGATCAAAGTAACTGAACTGATCTACTGACAGCTGATGAGTTTGTACCAAAGCTGATGATGAAGGATCATGTGACCAGTAATCAGATCTATCAGCTGGTCAGTAGATCAGTTCGTTGTTGGTTTGGATCCAAACATGATTGATCCTTTAAACTGTGATCTCGTTCCAGACGTCACGCTGTGATGCTGAACGAGCCCGAAATCAATGTGCTGATATGTTTAATTATGTGTTTGTTATAATATTTAGAGCAGAAACAAGTAACTGATTGATTGGTTTATTTGGAGAACTGGCAACATTTTTAATGATTGATTAACGATCAGAAACACAATAATCAATTAGCAATTATTCTCATTTGGTTCCAAATGTGAATAATTGCTGTTTGTTTGTTGTCTTGAAGTTTTTAATGAAAATAAACAGAAACAAACTAATCAGCAGACGACTCGTTAGTTTCATCAACGGCGTCGCCTGAACACGTTCGTTATTTCACTACATGGTGCCTTTTACTCAGTAAATTGTGTTTAATACATACATGATGTGCAGAGAGTGGGAGAAACGGGGGGGGGGGGGGGGGGGCACCGGGGGACCGCAGCACATTTGTCGGCCCCGGGGCCCCCCCAGCGGGTTAACGTGGCCCTGAACGCTGCTGCACATACAGCTGACACTGAATCTGTTCATAACTGTTTCATTCCACTGGAAACTGGTGTCTGATCACTGAGTTTGATACTAAATGTGATGTAATGATGTCTTTTATTGATCCGTATTAACTGGAACATGTTGGTGATGTCTGACTGTAGATCTGGATTAACTTCACCCTCATGTCAGGATATCAAGGGACGCTTTGTTTTAATGTATCTGATGTTTTTTATGTAGCAGATCAAACCCTCAATTTATTCACCAACAAACTTGAAGCTGATGTCTTCCTGTCGTCATGTCCTTACCTGTTTGTCTACCACTGAGTTTTAATGAATAAAGTGTTATTTGTGTCGCTGTGATTTCTCTCTGCGTTCTTTAATCCGCTGCAGAGGACGACGACCTGCAAAACAACACACGGTTCACTAGTGAACACAAAGAAACAGGACAGAGTGTTAATACACAACTTACAATTCATAGTCCGCCATTCAAACACCAGTATTATCAGCAAAGTAAAAGTACTCAGTATGCAGAGAACTGATGCTTCTTTGTGTTGAAGTTGTATTTGTGTTCTCTTAATCTATAACTAATGATATTCTATAAAGATTTAAAACAAGTTGTGTGTGTAAATTCTCCGTCTACAAAGCTCCCAGTGACTCCAGCAGAAACACAGTAGAGGAAATACTGAAGTACAAGATCCTCAAACTGTCCAGTACCGTTACGCCATCTTTATAATAATTTATGCCACCATCTTTAAACTGTATATTTTCATAATAGATCTCAATCTTTAACCAAATTTTCTCATTAACTGGATATTTAATAACACTGGAAGGCTTCAAAATACTTCAATGCTTAGTCACTGTTTCACTGCTGGACAGTAACTCAATACATTTACTGTAGTACAGTACTGAGGTACTTGTACTTTACTTGAGTATTTCCATGTGATGCTACTTTCTACATTTCAGAGGGAAATATTGTACTTTCTACTCCACTACATTTATTTGACAGCTTTAGTTACTTTTCAGATGAAGATTTGACACAATGGATAATATAACAAGCTTTTAAAATACAACACATTGTTAAAGATGAAACCAGTGGTTTCCAACCTTTTTGTCTTTTGACGTCTTACAAAAAGCAGTGTGTAGTCGGGGTCACATTTCACATGTCTATGAGTTGTTAACAGCTCCACCAAATAGTGATTTTTCCCTCTAAACTTCTCACATGCTTTCATTTCAATAAATGTTCAAATGATCCAATATTTCAGCAAAAATCAAAGATTAGAGAAAAAGTCCAAAAACTGAAAACAGATTTGTGTATCAGAACTTTGTTTTTTCTTCTTTCCTCTCCCATTAATCATCTCACCACCCCTCAGATTTATCTGCTGACCCTTTGGAGGGGCCCGACCCCTAGGTTGGGAACCACTGGACTAAACTAGCTAACTGTATATAAAGTAGTGTAAACTAGCTCCACCTCCAGCAGCTACAACAGTAACATGCTGCTCTAACACTGATGCTTCACTATTAATAATCTAATGATGTCATATATAATAATATATCAGTCAGAGGGACCAAACCACTACTTTTACTGCAATACTTTAACTACATCAAGCTCATAATACTTATGTACTTTTACTGCAATACTTTAACTACATCAAGCTCATAATACTTATGTACTTTTACTGCAATACTTTAACTACATCAAGCTCATAATACTTATGTACTTTTACTGCAATACTTTAACTACATCAAGCTCATAATACTTATGTACTTTTACTGCAATACTTTAACTACATCAAGCTCATGATACTTATGTACTTTTACTGCAATACTTTAACTACATCAAGCTCATAATACTTATGTACTTTTACTGCAATACTTTAACTACATCAAGCTCATAATACTTATGTACTTTTACTGCAATACTTTAACTACATCAAGCTCATAATACTTATGTACTTGTACTAGAGTATTTTTACTTTGCTGTTTTGGTACTTTTACTGCAGTAAAGTATCTCAGTACTTCTTCCACTGTCGTGTTTCTATCGAGGCTTTAAGTCGTTTTACTTTATTCTTATTTCGGTATTTTGCAGCTTTTCTGTTTCCTCTTGAATTCCGGAGACAAAGTGCGTCAACACGACATGTCGTCCAACCAAACAGCTTTTTTTCTCCTTACAGTCAAGATGGACTCTGTTTGAAGAACAGTCCTGTATGTGACACGGTGCGGCCAGCAGTCATCACTAGTTAACGTTATGTGGCTGTTTAACAAAATGACAAGTGCCGTTTATTTACACACATGATTAAGAGCTCAGTTAAAGATCTCCTGAGGTCACCTGGCTAACTGTCCGTGTCTCTGCTGTTAGCCGTCTGTTAGCCTGGAGGCTAACCTGCTCATGGTGTTGATTTACCTGCTTCTGCAGTCGGACCGAGGACAACGTGAAGGTGGCAGATGACAAATTATGGTAACACGAACACATTCAAACAGTCCAAAAAATGTGAAATATGTGAGGATAACATAGCACCCCATCAGTTCATTTAACCTACAGCGCATGCGCTATTGTGCCGTAGTCCGCGCCCCTTCAGCAAAATCGTGCACGCGCACTTTATATTTAAACAAACGGGCGGTTTCACGGTTTAATTCTTACTTTAATCTCAACAACAATACTGAAGTTATATCGATTATCCGCAACTATTAAATAAGATAAAATATCAGGATCTGTTTGAGGTGAAAATCATGTAATTCCAGCAGCGAGTCTGATGTTTTTGTACGAATCTAACTGGTTTTATTCTGTCTGGATTCCTCTCTGCTGACTCGTGGCTTTACGTAATAAATGTTTAGCTTCATGTAATTATGCTGGCTGTAGTTTAAACATCTGTAACACCGGACAGCAGCTCCATCATGGCTGAAGAAGCTGTTTCGTTCTGTGTTTCTTCTCCGCGGTTTGTGTAAATCCGTCGTTCAAGCTTCACATTCAAACACTATTATTATCCAAAGTGGGCCTGAACGGAGACGTCACCCGCAGAAACGCCGACATGTGCAGCAGCTTTGTATCTTCAGACGAACTGCTCGGTTTAAAAGGGGGAAACAACATGGAGTCGCTGCTGCGGAACAATTTACAGCCAAACATGAAGGCTGAAACACGGATAATGATGTCTTAACACACCGCCGTCCTCCATTACAGCCCATATAAACCAGCTGGTACCGAAGCGACACATTCACAACCAGTGTTAACCCTTTCCTAACCACAGCGGGTCAAACAACAGACTCATTTTCATTTTATTTCGTCCTGAACCGTGATCGATCCGCATCGATCACTAGTTAAACTCCACCAGCTACGTATGGAGCCTGAACCAGGAAATGGTTTCCATAGTTAACCGGAGCTTTTGATCAGAAACCCCGGCTGTTACTGGAGACATTCCCACCAGTTTCCCGACATTTAGTCCACACTAATCACTAACTTTAATCGGTTAACTGTAAGCCACATCCGGGCAGATGTGACCCAGCAGCCCGTCTGTCTGTTCGGTTCGTGTTGTCTGTCGGCCAGTTTCACATCCGCACACAGTCCGACAGGTAAAGGTGAATCTGCAGGATAGAAGGCTTCATTCAACCGTCCCGAAGCTCCTTGTCGGCGGGTAACGGACAGAGGATCCTCCGGTGTCGTTGCTCGGAGCCGCCGGGGCTCATTTTAAACCAGGTGGCGGCAGCAAGATGGCGTCCGAGGCTGCGCAGTGCTGGGGAGGACGGGGCGGACGATGACGTCACATAGCCTGGACACCGCATGCCGTCTTCCCCCCGCAGTTAGAAAAGATCCACGGTGTCGATGAGGCCTATACGGCGGAAAAACAGACGGTAACGCTCGGATTTATGTTGTAACGTCGAAATACTCGATCTGCTCGAGCACGCAGAAGGTAATCCGCGTGTCGGGATCCGAGCACGTGGCTGGGGGGGTCGGTGCAGACGAGGGAAGCCATTACTCAGGCCTGCTGCTGGTAGCTGTATTCTCTGTTCATCACTGTTAATGCCATTTATCCAAAGTTAAACACAGTGAGGTGAAACTACTCAGGAATGTTTACTGATTGTTACAAGGTCAGTTTTCAGTAACTCATCTCAACTCATTTTAGTTTCCGTTAAGCTAAGTTTACACGCTGCTGGGAACATGCAGATCAGTTATGAAAGCATTAGTGAGGGATGCTAGGCATATAAAGTCAACTTCTGCAATATCTGCATTGCAGCAGGGACACAGCGGGTAATTGATTTTGTTATTGGTTTACCCCTGAACAGACTCCCACTGGGTGCGTTGGGGCCGGTGCTGTGTGTTGTGGTGATACTCAAGTCGTCATCTTGAGGAATTTACTGTCTGATAATTAGTCTGAAAACCAGGCAGTCAACTGAACTAAAGATGTATGTAACAGACAGTACACCATATTAAAACAGAAAAGAAATGGTGCATGTTGAACTGTGGTAATGTAGCGCTGGGCTGTTAGCGATTATAAGTTCAGAAGGTTCAGTGAAGTTGAAATAGGCTATATTTTAAAGTGTATTTCTGGCTTTATTCTATATTTTTCTTATTATCAAATCTCATGTACAGAGCCAAACCCACCGTGTGTTAGCGCATCCATCAACACTTTCTGACTTCCATATTCTATATCTCGAAGCTCCAATCCCACTGGTTCATTTTGAAGACATAAATATAGACGAACAAATATAGAGTTCCATGTTTGACAAAAATGCCCAGTAATTACCTAAAACAGCTGACCACTCTATTTTTAACCAATAGGAGGAAATAGTGCATTTCTTGGAGACTATTTTCTGCAGCGGATGAATCCACATTTGGTAGTGAGTATTTCTTGCAGCAGGACTTGAGGACTGAGTCAAAATAAACTTCAGTGTGTTCATGGTGACAAAGGAACATGTCACCCAGAGCAGCGGTGTGGCTCACTGATGCATTTTTAACAACGGAGGTCTAGGGCACAGAGGAATAAGATATATCACAATACATGCTAGTAGATCAATTCAATGTTGGTTTGGATCTGCGCGTGGCGTTTGTTGACAGGAAGAAAAATCTAGAATATAGGATCATACAGGATGGGTTCAGGCACAGTATTGAATCCTAAAAATATGCTTTGGGTCGCGGTCTCATGCATGTAGCATGAGTGAAACGGCAGCTGTATTGATCAAAATAGAGGTTACGTCAGGCGCATATGAGATGGATGACTGAAAATGTGTCTGAAATGCCTCCTGTGTAGACACGCGGTTACACTTATACTCTGTGTTGTGTGCTACCAATAACAAAATATATGTAGAAGAAACACTTTTTCCAGCACTTAAAACTGCATTGAATGAATTTGGCCACTAGGGGAGCTAATGACTAAATCAAACTCACAGCAAGACCCTGATGACCAGCTTATCATGTGCTAATGGCTAACATGTTGGCTAACAGTTGCCCACGAACACATATAGCAGAAACTGCTTCATGGATTTATGTGTAATTGAGCCCCTTTCTGACCTGTTCTTCATGATGTAAAAGTTTAACATGTTGGTCTGTTAGTGTGTGAAACAGCCCCACGGTCACTTTTAGTTAAGTCACATACCAACACATTAATGTAAAGGCTACAGTAGCATATGGTTAAATACATGCAGGTGCTTCTTCTCTGCCTTTTTAAGAGCACTGTAATAAGTGTGTCATTTAATAATTTATCCAATTATTTAAATTATGAAGTTTAAAACCTACAAAGAGAATGTCTGATCAGTGTATATAAATGTGCTTTCATTTAATTCCCTGTGTGACACTAGACAAAAGAGAAAAAAAAACTCTCAGTAAAACTCAATAATCCAAAAGACAAGCAGAAGAATGATATATAATAAACAATGTCAATGATAACAGGTTTTCCCTGGATTGGATCGTTTGTGTGCACCTTTAGGGTGTCATGCACAGAAACGAAAAAAATCACAATCTGACAGATGAAAGTGTCCATAGGGATTTAAACTGTATAGTAACAAAAAGTTGAAAAAATAAAGGTTGTGACAAATGATGGTGTTGATTTTTTAGATCTGGGATGATATGCTCATCTCCTGATTCGATACTGTCATGATACTTGGGTGCCGATTTGATTCCAAATCGATTCTCTATTCTAAACAGATTGTCAACTGAATAAATAGAAAAGGGGGCACTATTTTCAATCTCTTGTCCAGTATACTGTGTGCCAAATCATTCACCAGTGTCCTTATTCCACTCAAATACAATATGAAACACAACTGGCAGATAAGATAAATGGTCCGCAGCCATTTTATTTAAATGAATGAATTTGAAAGTGTGGTATAATTTTAAAGACTTGTGGTGTGCTGAAGGAAACAAAATGCAATGCAAAATGATGATTATTAATATAAGCTTTAAGCAGAAGTATGTTGAATAGTTATTATTATGAAGCATTATACCAGTCATATTATGTGTACACCTCACGAAATCTGGTGATTAATATAAGGGCACGTAATATGTTGAAGATAATCACACTCAGGCCTAAAATAGCTGATGTAAAGAATTTTCTAATTGTTTAATTGGCCAGTATGAAGTGGTAGGACAAGAGGCGTGACCTATGCAAGCCAAACAGTATAAAAGAAGGAGCACTGGCCCTTACAACTCAGTGTTTTTGGTGAACCTTGTGTGCACTTCAAACTGCTCTCCTTTATCGCCGGCATTAAAGAACATTTTGCTGCTCTGACTCCTCATGATTTTTTGGACACCAAAGAGAAGTTTCTCTTGAGCTGATTTGGAACATCTGCAGAAACTTCTTCTACCTGAGGTCCAGAGATTTATTAAGACAAGAGGAGGAGTTCTCCAATGTGTTATTAACCTCATGTCTCCAGCAGTGGAAAAACAACGCTGTCCAACACGCTGAGCGGCCGCAGGTTTTCTGAGGTGAAAGAGACTGAGCACCAAGTTATTTGAGAGAGTTGGTTTAAGTTGTTAAATGCTGCACTGTTTGTTGGTCATCAGGTCTCATTTGTTACTGCTGGATTTCTCTGCTCTGCTCCACTAATGTTAGTCTCTGTATGACAGTGTAGAAAGTTCACAATATACAATATACATTGTTCTTGTAAAGGTCTTTATTTAGTCATTAAATCAAGATAACTTTAGAGTGTGTGCGCTGTTGACTGTCCGGGTGCTCCAATGCCCTCGCAGTTGTGTTCTGCCTTTTTTGTTACGTCAACATCACTTGCAGAAATTTTCAACAAAGGTGGCCCGCCTTTGAGTTAGATAAGCAGGGAAAACCCTGGATAAGAAATTCCATTAGTGGATCTACAGAGCTGATTACACTTGTGAGAAGCAGTCATTCAACTGTTCAACTTCATGTCATTATTTTCCATCTCAGGTGGTGTTATGTAGGAACAAGATATTGTGTGAGCAGCAGTTGAGCTCCATAACAGTCCTGTCATGTTTGAATAAAACCACTATGAAACTTTACCGGTACATGAAGCCAGAAAAGTTTGAATGAAGTTTGAAGTCTGTTTTGTATCAACCAGTAGAGTGTCAGTACAATATCCGGGCAAGATGCGGCTTGTATGAGTTCGATATGAGTGAGTCAACCATACAGACAGGCCTGAATGGAGCACACCGTATGGTTGAGACCCAGGGAATCACCAATACAAGTAGCACTTTTCCACTACAGACAGTAGGGCTTTTTTGATATGAACCAAAATGTCTACCCAACACGGAGTATCAAAAACTGTCAAGGACAGAAAGCTGGCATCAGGTGCTGGGACAGTAACTAACATTGTCTTTTATTACATTCTTGTATGACTATTTGTGTTTAGACAACATAAGGAATGACCACTATGAATAAAAGAATGACATTTTGGCCCCTAATGAAAAGTAATGGATGTTTATTATTCTTTTTTTTCAGGATGCCGGCTTGAACGACTGTACAGATGTATAAACAGCGGGATCCTCCTGCCCTTTAGATGCCGAGGACCTGTTCATGGCTTCTAAGAAGAAGCAGAAAGGAATGGTGTTCCATCAGGAAGGGGCAACCACCCCTGCAGCAGCGCCTGCACCCAACCATCCACCTGCACACTTGGTTGCCCTGAAACCAGGGAAGGCAAGCGAAGGCGGCATGGAACAAGGCACTAATATAACCAGTGAAGAGGCAGACATGGGTAAACCCATCATGTACCCAACTAGGGAAGTCCACAGGATGTCTGGTGGACTTCCTGTTATGAAACATCCCGCCAGTTCCAGTTCTCAGTCAGACAACCTGTCACCTGATAGCATCTGCAAGGGCATCAAAGTGACTTTGGACAACAACAGCATGTGGAACGAGTTCTTCAGATGCAAGACTGAGATGATTCTCACTAAACAAGGCAGCAGGATGTTCCCCTACTGCCGTTTTCGCATCTCTGGCTTACAGCCGTCCAAGAAGTACTGTTTGATCATGGACATTCAACCTGTAGACAACAGTCGTTACAAGTGGACCGGCAAGAGCTGGCAAGTTTGTGGAAAGGCAGAGTGTCATGTGAAGAGTCAGCCATTTGCTCATCCAGAGTCCCCGTCAGCAGGTCAACACTGGATGCAGAATCCAGTGTCCTTCTACAAACTGAAGCTAACAAGCAACATCTCAGACCAAGAGGGGAACACTGTCCTGCATCCAATGCACCGCTACCTGCCACGACTGCACCTGGCCCAAACTGACAAAGCTGCTAAAGACATAAAGCTAAATGGTTCCAACGTTGTCACATTTACTTTCCCACAGACTGAGTTTATGGCAGTCACTGCTTACCAGAACTCACGGTTTGCTCAGCTGAAAGTCGACTATAACCCGTTTACTAAAGGACTCAAGGAAGATGGCTCCAGTTCATGGGGCCTGAAACTGAAATCAAATACCAACAAAGACTCTCACAAAGATGAAGGCGCAACAACAAATGAGCAACATCCTGTGAAGAAGAGCTTGAAGTCTTTGCTTGCAAACCATAAACCTAGAAGCTCAAAAGTAGTTGATTCAAAACCTTCAGCATCAGGTGACCTCCAGAAAAATTCCACTACGAACAAAGATCAACCAGCTGCCAAGGTTACAGGGGAAAGTTCATGGTAAGAGTTCGCAGTGAAGATGGCAGGTTCTTCAAGTTCTTTCTCTCAAACATCAAGTCTGCAAGAGAGAACAAGAATGAAGACCAACTTCTGTAGAATATCCATCAATATACTTAAGAGAAATACTTTTTTAAATGTGGCAGTGTTTGATAACATTGTGTCATGGCCCAAGTGCATCTGTTGTGCCTCATTTAGTCTTTACCAATTGTGACTACACATCTATATCTTAGACATTTTACTCAATTTATACCCTTTTGCACTTTTGTTTTCACATGGATTTGGATTCAGCCAGTTATCTTTGTATATCCTTACTGTTACTTTAGTTCTGACATCAAACATTAGCCAGATACATGAAGATTGGCTATGACAGGTATGTGTGGGTTATGGATGTCAGTTTCGGTTAATTTTGCTTTTGATTGTCTGACACCCATTAACAGATAACTAACCGTTAATTTTTAAGAAAAGTTGTGATATAGCTTTTGTTTGTGAGAGCTGTTCAGCAGTCGGTGGTCAGAGCTAGCTTGTCTGGCCTGGTTAGCTTGACTTTTTGCTCATCCTTCTTTACCTCAAAGTGTTTTCAATGGGTTTGGGCACAGTAGCTCTCAATGGCATAACGTACTTTGGCTTAGCTCTTTCATTCCTTCACCCTCTACTACACTGATTGGCAGCATATCAGTTACAATCATTTGGCACACCAACTGGGTGATGGTTAACACCTACATTGATATTACAGATAGCTGTAGGATTAGCATGCTAGGCTAAAAGTCAATCAGCTGTGTGACTTTAAATCCGCACCATGTAGTCTTCCAGAGCGCACAAACATTGTAAACACACCTGTCACCCGCCCAGCACGGTGCTGTTAACATCGCAGCGACACCTTATTTTTATACAGTCTGTGGGCTATACACAGCATTTCACGGCTATGCTAATGATGCTAGACATGCTAACTATCTGCTATATGCCGTGCAGGCTCGTAAAATGGATCCGTTATGTCTCTTTGTCTCTGCGGGTTGGTGCTCCTGTTAGTATTGGAGCCTCTGTGTGAGACGCTTCGGTCGGTAAATGTGTTTTAAAACTTATCTCGGGTTGAGCTCACTTTTAATTCTGCAAGGCACTGAAATTTGGCACCAATTGATGTAACGTGAATAACGGGAAGTAACGAGTTCAGTACCCAGCCCTAGTATGAAAATTAACTTATAGACTGACATGCATAACAGTTCCAAAATATTCTCGGTGGTTAACCGATTAACGGTTTACTGTTGGCATCCCTAATGTGGGTATAAAGTATCTGTCAATGTCAATATTCATGTTCGTAACCTGCGGTACTGTTCCTAGTGAGTAAAAGTTATAGATAATATGTACTAGTTTACTACATTATACCATGATATGCCACTGTAAATAATACTGTTATCACTAATGTGATGTTTTTATTGTTTGGTTTCCTTCAGCAGCAACTCAAGTCCACCCCAGAAGTTAATTTCTGAACTAATTCGGGAGGCTCATGTTTCACTGCAAAGATGCAACCTGGAGCAGCTGAGCATCAGTAACGACACCTCTCACAAAACCAAGCGAACCAACACTAAAACCGCAGCCTTGAAAGGCGATGGACAAGATGTTCCTAATAGGGACAGCACATCCTCTAAAACACACAGTGAAACATCACCTGTAAAAGAAGGTGAAACTGTTGTAACAAAGAATAAGGTTAAGGAGGACAAGCACCTCTTGAATCCACTGAACTGCAAGGACACAATTAGGACAGACTGCAGTGAGATCAATAATAAATCATCAGTGGCGGCTGGTGCTGCTCCATCAGTGTCCCAGAACGTTTCTGTGGACCATAAACCCAAGTCTGAAGCTCAAACAGAGGTGAATGTAAAGCAGCATAAACGTCCAGCACCTCTGCCCTTACCAGCCCTCGCTCTTTTTTTGAAGCAGCATTCAACAAAATCCAAGAAGGTAAAGAGCAAACCAGAGTCTCCTCCCCCAGCACTCCCACCTGAATCCCTGCCAGAAACACCAGGTTCTGCTGCAGCTTCTGTATGTCCACCTCCTGATTACACCAACAATGCAACTGGTCCCCCAAAGGATCCCAGTGGTGATATCGCAAAACCAAACAACCAGGCTTCTGACTCTAATGGTGCAGATCTCCATCCAGACAAAATGGATTTGAATGTCCCTGGACAAGCAGTTGAAATGACTCATCAGCTTTCCAGTCCATCATGTCAGGATGTGGGGGCCACCGCAGACCTGAAGGGACCAAGAACTGATAATTCTGTGGCCTCAGTTACAGTTCCTGAAAGTTCAGGCCCACAGCCAACATTACCACATGGTACACCAGTGTTACCCAACTCAAATCAGCCATTTTGTACCCTTGGGAAATCAATGTCCGCCATGTCCTCAACTCTTGCTACCTCTTCTGCATCTTCCATTTTGTCACCACCCATTGACACAGTATTACCTGTCCTGAACACTCCCCAAACACCAACCATTACTGAGTCTTCCACACTACCTTCAGACTCCAAGTCATCTGACGCCTTGCTTCCTGACCCCAAGTGTTCACCTTTTGACTTTGAGCCTTTGTCACCCACAAACTCATCGGAGCCATTACCTTCGCTACCTGCTGTGATAGCTTTAGAACTCGACTCCACTCCTTCTGAACCAACTCCAGCAGTGGTACCTCCTGAAGAGTTACCGCTCAATGAAGACTCTGCCGAATCTGTGTTTAAATGGCATACTGTATTACCTGCTCCTGAGCCGTACACAGACCCTTCATTTACAACTTTTCAGCCAACACCACAGACTCTTCCGTTAGCATCTGTTGCAGCACCTTTGTTGCCTTCCCAGTCTCCTGCCCACCCTGCATCACAGACTATTGACAACACTATATCCACGCCTCCCCCTGATCCTACTCCATCATTTCAAGAGAACGAACAGTCACTACCATTCCCAGCAGAGCTGTCTCCCCTCGCTCTTCAGTTGCCGCTGTCTCCAACCTTTTCTTCATTGGATGGAGATGCTTTGTCACCCACGCCTTCAATCGCTGACCTCGTGCACTTTTTCTCCACCGATGATGACCTTGGGATGGAGGTGGAGTTTCCAAACACAGAGGCAGTGCCAGTTCCCTGTCCACCTCCTAGTACAGTAGAAGCTAATGCACATGATCTTCCTCAGCAAGTGCAACCAATCCCAGCCCCCAAACCCTGTAAACGCAAGAAGAAGTCCTGGCGGCGAAAGGTGGCCAAGACAGATGTGGATCAGACAATGGATGACTCCGCCTACACTAGCATGCAGCCTAGCCTGGAGGAAGTGGAGGAACAGTTATTTATCTCGTTCACATCAAAGGTAAATCTGTTATAAGGCACAATTTTTTGTTAATAGCACATCGCATTTCCTAGGATTTTTGCATTTTCTGTAGTTTTTGATGAAGGGAGCTAAAAACCCAAAACACACCACCAACATCTGACTTGTGTCAGAGCAGTCCATATTTTATTCAGAGGTCAAAACTAGTAGGAGTGTGTCACAAAAGAACCAGTGATTTATTTAGCAGCATTGATACTGATTGCCCATCCCAGAAAATAAAAAATAAAAAGTGAAAATAGAATACATAGAAACATACGATGGACGATAAAAACCCACTGAAAGATAATGTAAAATAAGTAAAAACTAAGTTAAAAATAGAATGTATAAGTGCTAAGCAGAGTGCCAAAAGAATTTCAGGATGTATCAGGAAAGTCGTAGCTTGTTAAAGGCTAAAGTGAGGAGATACAAAATATTAAGTGGGCTGGCTTCCCTGACATCTATCAGTAGTGTGTTCCGTAGTTTTGTGTTTGTGTTTTAAGTCAAATCGCTTGAAATTAAGTGTAAATTAGTTTTTCTGCATCTTTTTAATTTATAAATGGTCATACTTTAGCTGTTTCTAAGATGGAAAAATTATGTTTTCATCACCTTGTTAATGTGGAACCTGAAGTTTAGATCTTAAGATAAAACAACACCAAGACGTGTAACCTCAGATTTAATCCAGGGAGTTAATTTCCCCAGATTATTGTACAGCTTTTCTCTTTTTGTTTTGGGGCTGACTAGTAGAACTTCAGTTTTTTCCTCATTTTACTTAAAGGAATTATTGCTCATTCATTTATTTATTGCCAGAAGACAGGTAGTAATGGAGTTTATAGCTGCAGCATCATTTAGTTCAGCAGAGATATACAGTGGTGTGTCATCAGCGTAACTATGGAAACACAGGCCCTGTTTACACCTGGTATGAACATGCGTCTCCACATGCGTCCTTAGTGACCACTTGTGATCGGATCTGACTTCCCTGCTCTATATGCAAATAAATACAGACCAAATTCGTTTGTTATTAACCTGCAGGAGGGGGTCTGTGTACCCTCCGTCCAAAGCTGTAATCAACTTGTTTGATAACAGGTAAACAAATATACAATGCATTGTGTGCCATCTCACGAAAATCAAATGCCCATCCTATTGATTTGCTCTAGCGCTGCATCGGAATATAGACACATAGCACACAGCAGTGCAAGTTCATTGACTATTTAAATCTCCAACACGCTGACAGGATCGGTCAGGATTTAATGTTAATTAACATTCTGTATTTTTCTACAGATGGAAAAGGTCAGCTGTTACACACACAGTCCAGTTTCATACTGTTTTTAGTAAAGCAGCCGTCCTCCTCATAAATCCTGAGCTCATTATGTCGAGCAGCGCAGCAAAACTAAAAACTGTAGTTATCAACTTGACAGGACAGGAAACTATCCAGCAACGTTTAGCTTCTGAAATATTCTTTCAGACAGACAAATGAAAAACAAGTCATTTTCTGGTTTTGGTTTAATTTCTGGAAAACCAGTTAGGGGAACTGGAAAAACGGGAGATGGATTACGTTTTTAATTCACATGAAAAACAAAATAATGCATTTGTTTATCCTGTTATCAAACAAGTTGATGCCTAGTCTGCTGGAAAATAGGACGAATAGGCGGTCCTTCAGCGTGGCCCAGGATGCATTGTGTTTACACTGCTAAATAAATGTCGTCACATGCGGCCCAGACCACCTCCGAATGTAGTCTGAGTGATCGGATCTCAGTCCGTCCTGAATGTGTCTTGGGTGCGTTTACACCTGTATTTAGAGCTGTCCACTTGTGACGGATGTTAATACCAGGTGTAAACAGGGCCATACATCGTGCTCTCTGATGATGTCACCAGCATGAACAGTGAGAATAATAATGGACCAAAGCAGTTGTCATGTTCCTCAGACACATGATCTTCAAGACTGACGTAAAACTTTCTCCCTTTGATGGTTGTTTTGAACCAGTTTAACACACAGTCAGAAAGACCGACCCACTTTTCAAGATGATTGATTAGGATATCAATCGTATCAAACGCTGCGCTTAGTCTAAGAGGATGAAAGCTGAAACCTTATTCTCATCAGAGTTAGATCTGATGATTTCAGTGAGAGCAGTTTCAGTGCTGTGGTTTGTTCTAAAGCCGACTGAGATTCCTCCAGGATGTCGTTAGTGTTGAGTAGCTGGTCAATAGTGGAGAGTAATATTCTCTGTAATAATCTGGGAAAAGTAATCCTTTCTTGCCAGATGTATTGCATTTGAAAGCTTCTTCTTAGTTCCAAACAGGCTTGACTCAGTTTTACCTGAATGTATTGAAAGCTTGTTATCTATGAGCTGCTCTCTCACACTTTCTGATTCATTACTAAGAGTCTTTCCCAGACAGAGACGTAGAATCATCAGCATACAACAACAGCTTGCATTTCACAGCCGCTGCCATTTACCACATATCATATATATCATTTAAGAAATAAAAGAGGCCCTAGAATAGAACCTTGTGGCACCCCACATGTAATATCCTGGTTCTCATATAACCCCTGCAACATCATAGACTTTAGATCTTCCTGTAAGGTAAGAAGTGAACCATTTTACAGCAGTATGTCTCAAACCCATGCACTGTAGCTTCAACAGCCGCAGTCAATCATTATCAGTGTCTAAGTCCAGAGTGTTATCATGCTGATGAGGGGTTTCACTTACATGTTGGGTGAGTTCAAAGCTGTCCAGTAGATTTACAAGTTCCACAGCTTTGGAGTCATTCTTCTTATTGATATGAATGTTCAGGTCTCCGTTCAGGATTAATCATCATATCCAGATCTGCTCTGAGGTTTCCTGTAGGAATAGTGACGAATATCCTGGTGGCCGATATAATGTAATGATGATAATTCTGCTTTGAGCTCAAGAGGAAGATATTCAAGTGATGTAAATTTACCCAAGTCAGTGCCATCACACACAAACTGGAGAGTAAACGGCTGCAGTTGTAGTCAAAGTGGACAAATTATCAGAAGCTCTGTAAGCAACAGTCCCAGAATTATAAAGATCATTTAAAAATACAAGCTACAGTTGGAGATATTCCTGACAGCATATCATACTGTGTATAACATAAGCTTACTGTGGTGAGCGGTCCTGCTTCCGTGCCCAGTAGGCATCAAATGGTCCCAATCAGATGATGATGCAGCAGCGGTGGTGTGTTTTGAAGCATGTCTGGTAGAACGGTTGTGGTGCTGTTGACATTGCACCAAACAGTTGAAAATATTTTCTTTGTGACTAAAAAAGAATTCCAGGAGTATGTGAAGTGTGTTGCAGGAGAGGAGTGTGTGCCAGATGTGCATTACCGAAGAAAAATGGCAGTTTTACAGGTGCAGCATCTTTGTAATTTACCCCGAAGGCCTTCGTATGCTCCAAACTAACTGGTTTTACAACATGTTGTCTGCCCACGTCTACAGAGAGATGTTTGTACCTGTTCTGGCCACACTCAGCGGAGAGCCTCAACTCCATCAATCACACAAATTAGAGCTGCAGCGATTAATCGATAAGTTGATTAGATAATCTATTTTCTTTCTAATTTCTTTGGTCTTCTAATAGTAAACTCCATCCATGAGGCAGTGCACATGACCAGGAGAGTAAATATGGAGGGAAAGTTGAATTGGTTTTTATTTTATTTTAATTAGTTTCACTTGTGTGTTCAAAATTAAAATTCATATTTCAGGAGGCCCTCAAACTTCACGTTGTGGACTCTCCTGAAGGCCTCGGACCGGTCGCACAAACTCAGACGTCAGCTGAAGTCCAACAACAACCTGCTGAGGAAACGGACAACGGTAAACAACACAGATATTATTATTACAGCAGTATGTTCAGTGGTAGAATGAGGAGATGTTTCGTCTCAGGACATGTTTAGCCTAGCTTAGCACAGAGACTGAAAGCAGGGGACTCTGTCGGCCTAGCTGCACCAAAAGAGGAAAAATCCACCTTCTTACAGCTCCTACATGTTTTAGTAGTACTTATTTTTATTCATAATAAAATTAGCATTATTGGTGGTAAATGGAACCACTCGATCTCTCTCTGGCCTGATGAATCAACACCTTGTGTCACCGCATGTGTGACGTGTGACTGCAGCTCTACTACAGTCAGACGTCGTCATTCTGTTTTAGCAGCTTCAACGTTTGAACTTTGAGCACCAAATTACGTTATTTGTCAAAAAGTATTTGGCGAACAGTGTGGCTAATCAACATTGTCAGGAAATGGCTTTAACTTTTTAAACTGGTAATAAAGGTGTTATTAGCCGCTAGCCGCTAGCTGCCGTTAGCGTTAACTGTTGCCAGTTGATGTGATATTCAGATGAGGTGAACTCTGCCTCTGTTTCCAACACTACAGACAAAAGCCTGGATGCTGCTGATAGTTTACTCCCTGACTGCATCCACCCCAACAACTTCCCCGCCAAACTGTGGCGTTTGGTCAACAACCCGGACAACAGCGCCATCTGCTGGGACGGCTGCGGCGAGGTCATCGTCGTTGACCAGCAGCTCTTTGAGAAACAGATCCTGTCTCCTGACGGCATCGCCTCGGACAACGCCGACGTCTTCAAAACGACCAACTTCTCCAGCTTCGTCCGTCAGCTCAACCTGTACGGCTTCAGGAAAGCCGATCCGGCTCCAACCAACGCCGTCACCGGGACGCATCATCGTTTTTTCAACGCAAACTTCAAGCGAAACAACCCTGAACTACTTGTGAATCTGAGGAGACTCACCGTGGACAACAAGGCCAAACTACTCGCCGGTCTGAACGTCAACCGTCGGCACCCGAGTCGACATCAGCGACTCGGCGACGACGCAAGAGATAAAAACATGAAGAGAGGTAAGTGTGTCATCTCAACGTCTTCATGGCCGACAACTTTTGACTTCAGCTTGGAGTGAGATTTGTTCTCGGGGGTCCGGGTGGGGGTGGGGGGGTATTTCAATAGTACTCTTCATCTCTTCTCTTCTTCGTCATCCCGCTGACCGACTCTACTGCGCAGACTCTCGCTCCGTCGTAACAGCTGTACTGGGAAGTGTTTTTACAGGTATTTATCTATCAATCAATCGATCATTCTGTTTGTTGACCTGTTCAGTCAATAAACATGTAAACAAACAAACATGGAGTTGATGAAGGTAGATTTTTACTGTTTCCTCTCTCGGCTCCAGAGATCTGATCACCAGTCGACTCGCTGCCCTGCTGGAATCTCGTTAACTAACGAGTTCATCAGTGGAAGGTGATGATGATCAGCTGGTTAGATACCTGACTGAAAGGAAAACGGCCTGGTGGACTGATCCCTGGTGGACTGATCCCCGGTGGACTGATCCCTGGTGGACGGATCCCCGGTGGACGGATCCCCGGTGGACTGATCCCCGGTGGACGGATCCCCGGTGGACTGATCCCCGGTGGACTGATCCCCGGTGGACGGATCCCCGGTGGACTGATCCCCGGTGGACGGATCCCCGGTGGACTGATCCCCGGTGGACTGATCCCCGGTGGACTGATCCCCGGTGGACGGATCCCTGTGAGCATCATGAAGATGAAAAGACAAAGAGAGAGGATCAGTGCAGAACGTACATGAAGGTTTATTAATGAAATGAAAACCAACCGACGGTCGGTGCTCGTAGCTCTGAGTGTTAGCTTTCAGGCTAACACTAAAGTAACGCCTGGGACACGCTGGATGCGTGAACCTCAGCAGCGCGTGTGCGTCGCACGCTTGCAGCGTCCACACAGGAAGTGTGTCTGCTGCGGCGCTTCTGTCTTTCTCGTGTTTCCTGTCTATTTCTGCTGAGAACCGCGCGCGACACACGTAGAAAACAGGCGAGACCTCGAATCTCTAGATGAAGCGTGTGTAATGTGTCCCAGGAGTAAAACTAGATGCACGGTTGTTTCCTGCGATGCTTCTTGTCATGAACGGGAAAATAATCTCAAGTATTTACATATTTACACAGATATTTCTGTTTTTGTTCTTTTTGCTGGCGTCTCACCTGTTTCGTTGTTCGGACTAAATTACCGTCGTGACTCGTGAGAAAGACGAGCGGGACGAGGACGCTGCTTCCTGTACGCTGCCACCTGCTGGACAGGTGTGGATATAGCAGGGCTCTGCAGGTGTTTATTCTGTGGATCTACCTGAACCAACGTGATAACTGGGGGGCGGGGTTACAGCGGGAGAGGATGTGTCTTATTTACAGCCTGTAAACGTTTGTTTGTCTTCAGTTGAACTAACGGAGAGTTTTGAGGATCCGATCGCTGCGTTTGAGAAGATTCTCCTGAGAGACCTGCAGCTGATGAAGCACAGACAGGTCATCCATCCTGTCCTGCAGGAAGGTCAGAGTTCAATCACTATTCACTTTGACTGATTTTACTTCATTTGTTTTATTTTTTTGTCATTTACTTGTTTATTGTTAAATTTACAGCTTAGTTATGTATTTGGCCTTCAAGCCAGTTGGTTTATGTTTATGTTCAGTAACTCTGACAGAATGATCTTCATCTGTAGCAGCGACATTAAAGGACCAGTTCACAGTTTGTCAGTCTTGAACCAACAGTCAGTGTGTTTCTGTCTGTAATCATTCCTCCTGTTCATACTGACCATTAGAAGATCCCTTCATAATGACCTTACAATGGAAGTGATGGAGGACAAAATGTATTTAAAGTTTATCTGAAGCTAATATGAAGCTTCAGCGTCCAAATGAGTCAAATCAAGTAGATATCTTTCAACGTTACAGTCTTTTTAGTGCCAAAGTTCCTCTTTTTGTTACTATACTTCCACCTGCAGCTCAACAGGGAAACACTGTCCGAGGAAACACAAAGAGGGAATTTGATGCTAAAAAGACTGTAAATGTGTCAGATATCCACTTGATATGACTAACTCAGACTGCTGAAGCTGAATAGAAGCTTCACACAGACTTTTAATATCCAGTATGAACAGGAGGAATGATTACAGACACCTGACTGCAGGTTTAACACACTGGGAACACTGGGAACACTGGGAACTGGTCCTTTAAAATAAAAGCTGGCTTCTCTTTGTTTGTCCTCAGTGGGACTGAAGATGAACCTGCTGGATGCGACTCTGTCCATCGACCTGCAGTATCTGGGGGTCCGTCTGCCCATCCCTCCTCCTGGAGTGTCTCTGGAGCCGCTGAGCCAGCAGCTGCCTGCAGCACAGAGTCAGTGACCTCAGCCTGACCCCTGACCCCTGACCCCAGACTCCCCGACATAAACAACAGACACACATACTACATACTACCAACATGAGTCAAAATATATCAAATCACATCTAAATATAAATAGAAACATAAACCGAATATTGTGAATAAACTGAATCATGTTATTGATTATTTTGTTGAGTTTGTTTAATTATCAATCTAAAAGTTTTGTCCATCCTCGTTAAAGGACAGGTGTTTAACTGGATGACGTGTTCTTCACATGTTTGATCCATCGCAGTAACTTTGTGTTTTCTTCTGCAGATGTTTCTGCTGCGTTTGTGTCCCGAACAGGAAAAACAACAGACGTCACTCAGATTAAAGGCTGGAGAGAGAAATTCACTCCGTTAGAGGCTTCCACTTCAACTCCTCCATCATCCAAACCTGAAGGTCATTTCTATATTTTATAAATGTTTTATTCACTTTGAAGTCTTAAATGGTAACAAACCCGACTAATAATGACTCATTAAAGCATCTATAACATATTTCTGATGTGTCAGATGAACCTACAGAGAATTATCAGAGACGCTGCAGCTTTATAGTGACTTTCAGCTCGTTGTTTATCTGTTTACTGTTCTGGTTCACTCTCAGCGTCTCATAGCACAGTTAGCTGTACAAAAGGCTAACAAACACACACAGTTAGCTGTACACTAACAAACACACACAGTTAGCTGTACACTAACAAACACACACAGTTAGCTGTACACTAACAAACACACACAGTTAGCTGCAGGCTAACAAACACACACAGTTAACTGCAGGCTAACAAACACACACAGTTAGCTGCAGGCTAACAAACACACACAGTTAGCTGCAGGCTAACAAACACACACAGTTAGCTGCAGGCTAACAAACACACACAGTTAGCTGTACACTAATAAACACACACAGTTAGCTGCAGGCTAACAAACACACACAGTTAGCTGCAGGCTAACAAACACACACAGTTAGCTGCAGGCTAACAAACACACACAGTTAGCTGTACACTAACAAACACACACAGTTAGCTGTACACTAATAAACACACACAGTTAGCTGTACACTAACAAACACACACAGTTAGCTGTACACTAATAAACACACACAGTTAGCTGTACACTAACAAACACACACAGTTAGCTGCAGGCTAACAAACACACACAGTTAGCTGCAGGCTAACAAACACACACAGTTAGCTGTACGCTAACAAACACACACAGTTAGCTGCAGGCTAACAAACACACACAGTTAGCTACAGGCTAACAAACACACACAGTTAGCTGCAGGCTAACAAACACACACAGTTAGCTGTACGCTAACAAACACACACAGTTAGCTGTACACTAATAAACACACACAGTTAGCTGCAGGCTAACAAACACACACAGTTAGCAGCAGGCTAACAAACACACACAGTTAGCTGCAGGCTAACAAACACACACAGTTAGCTGCAGGCTAGCTGGTGAACACACACAGTTAGCTGCAGGCTAGCTGGTGAACATAGTGGAGCATTTAGCAGCTACAGAGCAGATATTTCCCTCAGGAGTTGGTAGAAACACGACTCCACATGAAGGTTCAACATATCAGCTTAAAGCTGATGATGAGTCAGAGTTAATGTTCACTACTTGTTTCTGAAGGAGACTAAACATCAGTTACTGCAGGTTTAAATGTAATAAACGCTGGTTAAACTGGTTCCCAGTTCAAGTCCGGCCTTTGTTACATTTCTCGCTCCACATGTCCTGTTGTCACTCTTCTGTCAACCAATAATAAAGTTATAAAATGTACAAAAATATGTTTAAAAAACAGAAAGCATCTGATGCACTTGGTAAATCATTTAAGGCTCCAACCAGCGATTCAGTTGATCATCAATCAATCTCTTTATAACATAAAACATATGAACAAACACAAAGCTGAGTGAAATGAATCCGGTAACACAGGAATCACAGTGCAGCTGCAGCGATTGTTATAAATAAATCCTGTTTCCTGTCGTGCAGCCGCCGCCGGCTCCGAGCTCAACAAGAAGAACCTGTCGGCGTTCTGCAGCGACATGCTGGACGAGTATCTGGAGAACGAAGGGAAGCTGATCGACGAGCGCGCCGCCAGCTTCTCTCAGCCGCCGGTGGAGCCGCTGGTGTACAAGCTGCCCACCAGGAGCAGCAGCTACGTCCGGACCCTGGACAGCGTCCTGAAGCAGACCTGCAGCTCCCCCACCTCAGACCTCATCTCTGGGTTCATCCCCCCCTCCAAGAGACCCAAACTCACCCCCAAAGAGCCCAAGATGTCCCGCAGAGGAGACAGGAAGCAGAAAGCTCCGAAACAGAGCAAACCCAGACCAGAACCCGCAGCGGCTCCCGGTCAGGGTCCAGCTGAGTCCAGTCCTGCAGTCAGCCCCCCCTTAGAGCGCACGGCCCCCGTCACCGAGGTCCCCAAATCAAAGAAAAACCTGCTGAAAGTCAGAACACCAGCAGCCGACACCCCCCCCGACTTCACAGACCCGTCACCCACCCCCCCTCAGCCCCTCGCCCTCACCAAGAGGAAGAAGCTTAAACCCAAGACCTGGTCCCAGACCCTCAGCCCCCCCCAGTGCTCGGAGGACATGGCCCCGCTGGAGTCGGACTCAGAGCTGGGGGAGGACTCACCTGGCGGCAGCAGACCTGTGATGACCAGAGCGCTGCTGAAGCAGAGAGACCTGGAGGACGGCGTGGTGTGGGAGGGCCGCCCCCGCACCTGCATCACCCGAGAGAGGGCCGCCATCGCTCTGACATCACTCTTCACCTTATCGGTACGGTCCACACTCTGACATCACTGTTCACTGTAATGGTACGGTCCACACTCTGACATCACTCTTCACTGTAATGGTACGGTCCACACTCTGACATCACTGTTCACTGTAATGGTACGGTCCACACTTTGACATCACTCTTCACTGTAATGGTTTTGATAACCGTTATTCACTTAAGTTGTTCGAAACCAGTCACTGGTGTTTGTTTCTATAATATATATATATTTATATATTTATATAATATATTTTGGGATTTATGACTATCAGTCGGGCAAAACAAGACATTTGAAGACGTCCGCTTGGACTCGGAGGAACTGGATTTAAACTATTAACTTTTTCTGAATTTTTCAAGAAAATAATCAGCAGATTAATTATGAAAGTACCTGTCAGGTGTTGTAACCCCCCCCCCCCTCCCTCTTTGGATCCTCTGCAGGGCTTCGTCAGTGAGAACCCCACCGCTCCCATCCAGCTGGTCCGGAGACGCGCCCCTCCCTGCCTGAACGAGTTCTGCCGGCTGGGCTGCGTCTGCTCCAGTCTGGCCCACAGCTGCAGGATCGGACACTGCGGCCGCGCTCGCTGCATGTTCGGCTGCAGCTGCCTCAAACAGAAGGTGGTGCTGCTCAAGAACCTGGACGGCTCCGACTCCGGCTCCTCCCACCACGGCTCCAACAAGAAGAGGAAGAGGAGGAGGAGGATGAAGATGGCCTACAGTAAGTAACAGGAAGAAACCTCCAGGTCAGATTCAGTCAAGCATTGAGTTCAGTTCTCAAAAAGATCTTAGAGATTATTAAAAGAGTCTGTCCAGCGAAACTAAAAGAATAAATTAATCAAAAACATCAGTTTCATAACCTGCTGCGATGTTGCGTGTTAACTAAACTCTAACCAGCTCTACAGGAAGTGTCCCAAATCACCAACCAGCAGCGTTAATAACTCTACCTAAGATAACATACAACAACATTAGCATAAAACATTTAAAAAGTAAGGTTAGCACAAAAAATAAAACAGTAATGTTGTATTAAAAACAAAAAAAATACCGTTAACATGAAAAATGAAAAAAGCAACGTGAGAATAAAAAGTGCGGTCAGCGTAACGACCTCAGAGCTCGAAGCGTTCCGCGTCTGAATGAAACCGAGGACAAATACTTAAAAAGTCATGTTAGCATGAAAATAAAAATGTAATTTAAGCATAAAAAACTAAAACAATGTAAACATGTAAAATAAAAAAGTAACGTTGACGTAAAAAATAAAAAACATTAGCATAAAAATTTAAAAAGTTACATTAGAAGGAAAAACAAAATGTTACATCGACAAAAAGACTAAAAATTCACGTTAACGTAACATCAAGTTAACGTAACATCACGTTAACGTAACATCAAGTTAACGTAACATCAAGTTAACGCAACATCAAGTTAACGTAACGTCACGTTGACGTAACGTCACGTTGACGTAACGTCACGTTGACGTAACATCACGTTGACGTAACAACACGTTAAAGTAACATCAAGTTAACGTAACATCACGTTAACGTAACATCAAGTTAACGTAACATCAAGTTAACGTTAACATTAGCTTGAACAAAAAGTAAAGTTTGCATAAAAGATTTTGAAAGTTACGTTAGCATAAAACATAAAGTAAATAGTATCAAAAATAAAGTTACATTGGCATCAAAACGTAATGTTAGCATGAAAATGAAAAAGTTTCGTCAGCATAACCTAGCCTGCATAAACTCATTGCTCTGAGCTGATCTCTGAAGCTAACAGCTAACTCTGCGCTCTCAGCTAACTGGGAAGGTTCCTTCTTGTGATTCCTGTGGTTCCTGCAGGTTCAGAGAATAATAACTGGTCTCAGAAACTCTCGGTTGTTTGTTTTGACATCGATCAGAAACCACATCTACGTTCTCACAGTGAAGCGTTTAAAATGGCTGACGGCAGAATGTGTCTCTCGTAGTTCTGAAGGAGGCGGACAGCGTCTCCCAGCCCGCCGAGAGGGTCCGGACTCTGTGGAAGAGGGACAACCGAGATTCGGATCCAGACCCGGTCCACATCCCTGAACCCGCCTCCGTGTCCTGCTCAGCTGTAAGGACTCACAGTCTGTTTTATACACTAATAATGTTAAAGGCTCAGTTCACCCAAACTACAAACATCTTCACATTTACCTCCAGGAGGACGTTACAGTAAATAAAGTCAACAGCAGCTGATATTTGTAGAGACAGTGTCCCTGCTCTCTGGACAGATTTATAATGGTTCCTGCACTGAGCTCCATCACTGTGTCTGAACACTGGGTTTGTTCTGAGGTTGGTCTTCGTCTGTCTGCAGGAGAGCAGCAGCGGTGTGGATGCCGGCAGCTGTGCTCGGGTCAGAGGTTACCAAGGAAAGAAGAAGACCCAGAAACAAAAGCAGAAGGTAAAGCTCCTGATGTAGAGATCTGTGAGGCAGCTTTGCAGTAGTGAACAGGTCCTAGAATACAGAACACCACAGAACACCACAGATACACGCTTCCATCCAAACCCAGTAAATGCAGGAATTATTTCACACTTTCTGGAGAAAAGTATATTTCTGGAGTTTATTTCCCGAAAGTTTACCAGCACAGCGGTTTTGGTAGTGACATCATCGTAACACTCTTGTCTAAAATAAATTAAACTTAAACGTTGTAGCTGAAATCTCTGCTGTCCAAAAACTTCACAAGACGTGACATTTAACCTGCGATGGTCTGTGGGTTTCTGGGAAACGTTGTTCATTAAAGGCCATTAAAACCAGAAACGTTGAATAAACAATTTATAATATTATATGTTTTTTTAAATGACCGTCCTGATCTAAACGTAGATCAGATGTTCAGGTCGTTGTGAAAGTCAACGGGATTTTCAATTTGTTGTATTTTTTGAAGATGTGATTAAAGCTACAATTAATTAATTACTCAATCAATAGAAAATTAATTGGCAAGTATTTTGATACTGAGCAAAAATGCCAAAAATGTTCTTCTCAATGTGACGATTAGCTTCGTGATATTTGACAGTGAACTGAAAATCTGAAGTTTTGGATTGTTAAGACATGCTGCTCTTACACTACTTCTACAATTATCGATTAATCGAGAAACTAATCAACAGATGAACCAATAATTCAAATAATCATTAGTTGCAGTTCTAGATGTGTCCGAGTATTGATCCCTGTGGAACTCCAGAGCAACACTTCACCTGCAAGTCGCATATTTTGGAATAAATGTGATGATTTGTTGACAGTCTGATATTTTTCTTCCAGGAGGAGTCTAAAGACGTAAAGTCTAAAGACGTAAAGTCTAAAGACGCTCGGCTGAAATCTTTGAAGAAGAGAGACAAGACCAAAGCCTCCGGTCCTCCGTCAGGTAGGTTTACTGCCTCCGGATCTCTGCTGTCCGTCTTCCTGTCAGAAGTCCTCCCTGCTGTGTTTTTGGAATGAATGAATTTAATTTTGATTGGTGTGTCATTGATAATATTCCCAGCTGAGAAAGTCCCAAAATAGAAAAACCCTCACAAATCTTCAGACCTTCACTGTCGACAACAGAATTCATAAATCAGTGACAAAGTGTCCTATATATCTATATATATATATATATATATATATATATATATATATATATATATATATATATATATATATATACATACATATATATATGTATATATATATATATATATGTATATATATATGTATATATATGTATATAGTACTGTAAACATCAGATTAAATATAATAATAACAATAACAATCTCAAGATTCAAGTTTTTTATTGTCTCATTACACAAGAATCAGAGAGTTGATACAGTAAACAGGAACAATCAGTAATTAAAATAGCACAAAACAATAGAGCTATAAATGAAAAGAGTATAAAACAACAATTACACATTGAGTGCATGTAAAGTGCTGTTGGTGTCCTTCCTATAACATGTATGAATAAATATCTACTGTATGTTTATATATCAGACTGTAACCTGCTGGTTTGTGGACTCCTGTTCTGAAGCCTCAACTTTACATTTTGAATGTCAACATCTTGGATTTCTGGGTGGAGCTGATCTCAACGCTAGCTGCTAGCTGCTAGCTGCTAGCTAGCTGGGTTAGCACAGTGCGTTTACAGTCTATGGTTAACTGTGATAATGCTAATGATCATTTTCCACTGGTGAAAAACAGGCTTAAAACCAATAAAACAAAATGTGCTCAAAGTAAAAACTGAACATCGAGTCTTTAGAGGATCTTTTAGTTCAACCGAACACTGAACGAGACTTTTTTAGGACCAAAATGTTTTAATTAACTTAATGAACTGGAAACACACTGAAACAGCGACGCTACGTCTGTACTCTGTGAATCTGGAGTTACGCCATGTCTTTGTTACCTAACCAACGTTGTTGCCGTGGTAGCAACTTTCCTGCGACGTCAGCCGTCTGTCACTCAAAGCGGCCGCGTCCTTAATTAAGCAGAACTTTAATCCAATTTAAACAGGTGAGTCATGAAATTAACTACAGAGACTAAAACCGTTTATTGTCCCAGACTGTAAACATGTTTATTCTGCTGTTAAGCTGGTATCTTAACATGGAGGTCTGTGGGGGTCTGTGGGGGTCTATGGGGGTCTATGGAGGTCTGTGGGGGTCTGTGGGGGTCTGTGGGGGTCTGTGGGGGTCTATGGAGGTCTGTGGGGGTCTGTGGGGGTCTATGGAGGTCTATGGAGGTCTGAGGGGGTCTATGGAGGTCTGTGGGGGTCTGTGGGGGTCTATGGAGGTCTGTGGGGGTCTGTGGGGGTCTATGGAGGTCTGTGGGGGTCTGTGGAGGTCTGTGGGGGTCTATGGAGGTCTGTGGGGGTCTGTGGGGGTCTATGGAGGTCTGTGGGGGTCTGTGGGGGTCTATGGAGGTCTGTGGGGGTCTGTGGGGGTCTATGGAGGTCTATGGAGGTCTGAGGGGGTCTATGGAGGTCTGTGGGGGTCTGTGGGGGTCTATGGAGGTCTGAGGGGGTCTATGGAGGTCTGTGGGGGTCTGTGGGGGTCTATGGGGGTCTATGGAGGTCTGAGGGGGTCTATGGAGGTCTGTGGGGGTCTGTGGGGTCTGTGGGGTCTGTGGGGGTCTATGGAGGTCTGAGGGGGTCTATGGAGGTCTGTGGGGGTCTGTGGGGTCTGTGGGGTCTGTGGGGGTCTATGGAGGTCTGTGGGGGTCTATGGGGGTCTATGGGGGTCTATAGGGGTCTATGGAGGTCTGTGGGGGTCTATTGGGGTCTATGGAGGTCTATGGGGTCTATAGGGGTCTATGGAGGTCTGTGGAGGTCTATGGGGTCTATAGGGGTCTATGGAGGTCTGTGGAGGTCTGTGGAGGTCTGTGGGGGTCTGTGGGGGTCTGTGGGGGTGTATGGGGGTCTGTGGGGTTTTGTGGGGGTCTATGGGGGTCTGTGGGGGTCTATGGAGGTCTGAGGGGGTCTATGGAGGTCTGTGGAGGTCTATGGGGTCTATAGGGGTCTATGGAGGTCTGTGGAGGTCTGTGGAGGTCTGTGGGGGTCTGTGGGGGTCTGTGGAGGTCTGTGGGGGTGTATGGGGGTCTGTGGGAGTCTATGGGGGTCTATGGGGGTCTGTGGAGGTCTGTGGAGGTCTATGGGGGTCTGTGGAGGTCTGTGGGGGTCTGTGGGAGTCTATGGGGGTCTGTGGGGGTGTGTGGGGGTCTGTGGGAGTCTATGGGGGTCTGTGGAGGTCTATGGGGGTCTATGGGGGTCTGTGGGGGTCTATGGGGGTCTGTGGGGGTCTGTGGGAGTCTATGGGGCTCTATGGAGGTCTGAGGGGGTCTATGGAGGTCTGTGGGGGTCTGTGGGGGTCTATGGAGGTCTGAGGGGGTCTATGGAGGTCTGTGGGGGTCTGTGGGGGTCTATGGGGGTCTATGGAGGTCTGAGGGGGTCTATGGAGGTCTGTGGGGGTCTGTGGGGTCTGTGGGGTCTGTGGGGGTCTATGGAGGTCTGTGGAGGTCTGTGGAGGTCTGTGGGGGTCTGTGGGGGTCTGTGGGGGTGTATGGGGGTCTGTGGGGTTTTGTGGGGGTCTATGGGGGTCTGTGGGGGTCTATGGGGGTCTGTGGAGGTCTGTGGGGGTGTATGGGGGTCTGTGGGAGTCTATGGGGGTCTATGGGGGTCTGTGGAGGTCTGTGGAGGTCTATGGGGGTCTGTGGAGGTCTGTGGGGGTCTGTGGGAGTCTATGGGGGTCTGTGGGGGTGTGTGGGGGTCTGTGGGAGTCTATGGGGGTCTGTGGAGGTCTATGGGGGTCTATGGGGGTCTGTGGGGGTCTATGGGGGTCTGTGGGGGTCTGTGGGAGTCTATGGGGCTGTATGGAGGTCTATGGGGGTCTATGGGGGTCTATGGGGGTCTGTGGGAGTCTATGGGGCTCTATGGAGGTCTATGGGGGTCTATGGGGGTCTGTGGGGGTCTGTGGGGGTCTGTGGGGGTGTATTTCTGTGTGTATATACAGATCAAACTGGTTCCAGTTCTGTAAAGAAGAATAAAAACAGAAATAAAAGCCGGTAGATCAGTAGATCAGTAGATCAATAGATCAATAGATCAGTAGATCAGTAGATCAATAGATCAATAGATCAGTAGATCAGGGTTAAAAACTCTCGTCTGTGACTGAAAAGTGATTCATGTTTTTATATTTTTCTCCAGGAAGTGAAGCGGTTCAGCCGGCGGCGTCCGACCCGCCTCACAGTCCTCCGGCGGCGCCGACCCCGAAGCCGTCGAAGCGTCTGACCATCGTGGCGGATTGTCGGTGGAGATGCGACGCCGACCGCGAGCGCATGCTGAAGAAGCTGTGTGAGGCGATGGCTCAGGACCGCCTGCACAAACCCTTCTGGTTCCAGAACTACCTGGTCAGTCCCATCAGTCAGACTGTGGAGGGCAGCGGCGACGACCACTGCATCCAGTACAAGATCCACATCTCCCAGCCCAGACTGGAGCAGGAGAAACCAGCAGCAGCACAAAAACAGCAAAAACACAAACAGCAAAAACAGCAAAAACAGCAAAAACATCAACAACAACAACAACAACAACAACAACAACAACAACAGCAGCAGGAAGCAGGAACTAAACCACAACAACAGGTACTAGAGTGTCAGTGTTTCCTGTTAACTGCTCTAACAAATAGAATACGAACTCACCTGATGACTCCTCACTTTGCACAGGTGGAGGAGGGGGCGGAGCCTCTGGAGGACTGGCAGCAGGAGGTCATGGATGAGGAGGAGCTTCTGGAAGATTGGCAGCAGGAGGTGGAAGAAGGCGACCTCCAGGAGCAGCAGCAGGAGGAGGAGGAGGAGGAGGAGGAGGAGCTGGAGGAGGAAGAGGTGCATGATGGGAGAGAGAAAATGGCAGCAGAGAAGAAGAAGATGCTCAGCATGGCGCTGCCTTTCCTGACGGGAATCTCTCCCGCCGGCTTTCTGTCAGCCAATAGGAAGCAGCCGGGAGGAACAGACAACCTGATCCAGGTAAACATCTGAACTGTTTCTGCACCTTTCAGCTGCATCTCATGGTCTTCATCAGCAGGTGGAGGTAGCTCACACACACACACACACACACACACACACACACACACACACACACACAGTCTCCATGACAACTGAGGAAACTCCATCTGCTGCCATTTATTTCATTGATTCTGTTTTAACTGCAGTTTCAGCTTCTTTCAGCTGAAGCTTCACTTCCTGTAATAACTCACCAGGACTAAAGTTTGATTCTGCAGCTTTTCTCTAAAATTATGATCCAGTTTGTGATGTTTTGTCTCTTTTTGCAGTAAAATTGCAGGAATTTGGAAAAATATCAAGCAAAGTAAAATAATGTGATTTATTTAAACTGCTGCCAGTGAAGAGTCGTACATAACGACTTCCTGCAGATCACAACTATATTTCAGCTGAACATGAGAACCATGAGGACTCAACGTTCTATAAAACAGAAAATACTGTACTTGAGTTCCATTTATAACCTTTATTAAATAAACTTTCAGCTCAACATCAGCAGCAAATAAAATCATCAATAATGTTATTAAAATAAATCTAGTTGTTGATGTTGTTTGAGGCAGATTATGTCTCCTGACTCACTGAATCAAACCTCATCTGGGAACATTTGGGAACATTTGGGAACAGTTGGGAACATTTGGGAACAGTTGGGAACATTTGGGAACATTTGGGAACAGTTGGGAACAGTTGGGAACATTTGGGAACAGTTGGGAACAGTTGGGAACAGTTGGGAACAGTTGGGAACATTTGGGAACAGTTGGGAACAATTGGGAACAGTTGGGAACATTTGGGAACATTTGGGAACAGTTGGGAACATTTTGGAACAGTTGGGAACATTTGGGAACATTTGGGAACAATTGGGAACAATTGGGAACAGTTGGGAACATTTGGGAACATTTGGGAACATTTGGGAACATTTGGGAACAATTGGGAACAGTTGGGAACAGTTGGGAACATTTGGAAACAGTTGGGAACAATTGGGAACATTTGGGAACAGTTTTGCTCGTCTATGGCATCGTGTTTGTTGGCAGGTGAGATTTGTCGTCAGTTGCCGCCACACTAAACGCAACGATTGGTCCAAACCACAAGCAGCTGCTGATTCAGACGTTTCATGCAGAGATTTCTTGTGTTAATTATTGTGATCGTAGAATCACAGTTTTTAACTTCAGTGTTTCCATTTTAAGACATTTCAACATGTTTAGATGTTAAAACAGTTTCACGTTTCAACTGTTTGTTGAGTTTTTACTGAAGTCTTTGTGTCTTCAGGTGAACGGGAAGCTCTATCCTCTGGCGAAGATCCAGTTGGGGAAGATGGGGGCGCTCCACCCAGCGAACCGGCTGGCCGCCTATCTGACCGGCCGGGTGGGGTCCAACAGGAAACAACAAGGTTCTTCTTCTTCTTCCTCCTCCTCTAATCCCCCCAGGAGCCAGACTTCAGATCTGACCTCCCCGGCCGTCTCCTCGGCTTCCACCAAAACCACCTCCACAGCCTCCACCGTCGGCTCGACCTCCACCGCCCCCGCCCGACCGCAGCCGCCGGTCACGGCGCTCAGCCTCCCGACCGCCCCGACAGGTGAAAACCCAACTCACCTGTCTTTTTGTTTCATCCATTTATTGTCTGTTTCTCTACGTCTGCCCTTCAACAGACAGTTTCATACAAAATATACACGTCACACATCAGAGTAGAAGCTTTAGAAGATAAACTCACAAAGATTTTGTTCTTTTGTGTTTAACAGTAAATGTTTCCACAGTGTTTCTCATGAGAGGTGTTAAAATATTGAAGACGTACACGTTTAATTCCCAATCAGGTGTTAATGTTTCATTAAAAGAAACTGCATGCAAAACTGCTTCAAGAGGCTAAATGAACTAACCGAGTATTATGTTACCAAACTAGCTACTTGGCTAACGAGCTAACGTGCACAGTGACTGTCCCATTATTAACAGTGAAGTTAAATGTTTGCCAGTGGAATAACTGGTTAGTTCACTGGTTCACTAACAGTAAACATATTTTATTAAAAACTGTCGTATTTGGGAATTTAGAGTTTACTTTCTAGATAAATTACGTTAGCTTACTGGGCTCATGGGTTTCTCTGTTGCTTGTGTTAGCTTAGTCGCTATTTTAGTAAAATAGAATCAAATAGTTAAAATAAAGTAGAGATGCAAAGATAAGTCGATTAATCATTCATTTGATTATTCAGCTGACAGAAAAATTAATCAGCAACTTCATAATCAATTAATTGTTGAAGTCAGTTTCGAAGCAAAAAACGGAAAATATTTGGTGGTTTCAACGTCTTAAATGAGATAATTTGCTGTTTATTGTTTTCTGAGCGTCGTAGTGAACAGAATATCTTTGGGTTTTAGATTGTTTGTTATAGACGAAGCAGTTCCTGGAAAAAGAAATAATCAAATAAACATAATTCAGTATGTTACTAAGCTAGCTACTTGGCTAATAGGCAATAACATTAATCATATCAACAATAATATCAATATTACGAAAACAACTAAAACAGGAAGTACGACTGATTGGAACAGCTTTATTTCACAGGAATATAAATATAAATCTATGTTTTATTATAATATAATGTATCAATATAATATAATAACTGGGTTGTTGGTGTTACACCTGCAAACTTTACTTAAACGTCTCAAACCGTCCATCTGTGCAGCCGTGAAGGCTGACCAATCAGCTGCCTCCGTTCAGTTTGGAGGTAACTCTACCTTTAAATACAAGTAATATGTTGCAGTCATTAAAGTAAAAGTACTGGTGGAGCGTGCTGGTTACTGGGAATGCAACATCCTGCGACCCTGCAGGATGATCCTGCGACAGCCGGTCGGGGTCCGGACCCTCAGGTTGAGCCCCGTCTGTACTTGTGTGTTTCAGATTCTGTGAAAGTGTCTTCGGGCCCGGCGGCTCCTAAAGGCTCTCAGCTGTTGATGGTTCACGTCCCAGGACCTCCAGTGCTCCCAGTGCCACAGGTGCTCCCAGTGCCTCCAGTGCTCCCAGTGCCACAGGTGCTCCCAGTGCCTCCAGTGCTCCCAGTGCCAACGGTGCTCCCGGGGCCTCTGGGGCCTCCCGTTCCTCCGGGTCCCCCGGCCCCCCCCTCCACCGCCCAGACGATGCTCCTGCAGCTGGTCCAGGGCCCAGCGGGGGTCCAGTACTACCGCAGACCTGACGGGAAACTGGTCCAACTGTTTCGCATCAGCCAGCTGAGACCAGTAAACCCCAACCTGCCGGTCCAGACCGGTGAGTCAGCAGTTTGTTTGTTTGTTTGTTTTATGATTATTATTTTGGCATCTTTGCTTTTATCTGACAGAGAGGCAGGAAACACGTAGAGCTGAGCTGCACTGACGTTGTGTTTACGTTGTGTTTACGTTGACATAGAGACATGACTGTTTTAAATGTTTAGACGTCTGTTTGTAGAAAGAAATATTAACATATATAATCACAAACTAAATACCAACATTTGCTAATTAACTCTGACTCCTCCCCTCTCTCTGACTCCTCCTCCCTCTCTGACTCCTCCCCCTCTCTCTGACTCCTCCTCTCTCTCTGACTCCTCCCTTCTCTCTGACTCCTCCTCTCTCTCTGACTCCTCCCCCCTCTCTCTGACTCCTCCCCTCTCTCTCTGACTCCTCCCCCTCAGTCCTCCCTCCTACACTTCTTCAGGCTCCACCCGTCACTGTCGTCAGTCAAACACCTGCGACCACAGTGGCGACACTGTCGACCTCCACAGATGCCTCCTCTTCGTCCTCTTCCTCCTCCTCCCCCTCCCCCTCCTCCTCCTCCTCTTCCTCCTTCTCCCTCTCCAGCCTCCGGTCCCTCTCCTTGCCCCCCCTTCCCGCTCCACGTCGCCCTAGTTCTGGTTTGATGAGCCAGAAGGGGACGTGCACTTTGAAAATCTTCCCCGCCACCTCCAACAAGGATCATGTGACTGTCACTAAAGTTCCTCCCCTCCCACCTCCAAAGGTGGTAATGTCTGCGGGTTCCTCTTCCTCCTCTTCCTCTTCCTCCTTCTCCCTTTCTGGCCTCCGGTCCTTCTCGTTGCCCCCCCTCCCCTCCCCAAACCACCCTAGTTCTGATCTCCTGAGCCAGAAGGGGACGTGCACTTTAAATATCCTCCCCGCCACCTCCAGCAAGGATCATGTGATTGCAACTAAAGTTCCCGCCGCGCCGCCTCCGAAGGCGGTGACGTCTGCGGGCTCCTTCACGCACCTCCAGCCGTCCCCGGTCAGCCTCATCTCCCTCAAACCCTCTGCCGGTCAGGGTGCTGAACTCGGCGTTAAGACCGTGACGGTCTCTGCGGTTCAGACAGACGCCGTCCCTGCAGGGACGCCGCCGGGGTCAGAGGTCACACCTGCACATCCTCCGCCCCCCTCCCCCGACAGGAAGTGCCCTCAGCCCGAGCTGGCCTGCGACCTGGTGGACCTGGACATCATCTGCGTGGACGACGAGATGGGGGTCGTCACCGGGGAGACGGTGGGCGGGGCCAAGCGGGCGTTGGAAGTGGTGGATCTGGTGGATTCGTCCAGCGAAGAGACGGACAACTCCTCGGACTTCGGTGACGAGTCGGATGACGACGGAGAGAAGAACTCGAGCGTAAAGACCAACGTAAGAGTTTTTATCAGCTCATGAAATTAGAGAAGACGTGATGATGATGATGATGATGATGATGATGATGATGACGACAGGCAGGGGAATCACCATGGTAACTCATCCTGCAGTTCACTTCAGAGAGTCAACAGGCCTCTGACCAATCAGATCACTGGAAACATGCATCACAACAAAATGATCAATAAATAGATTCAGGAAGCTCAGTGATGCTTCAACAACAACAACAACAACAACAACAACAACAACAACAACAACAACAACATAAACTTAATGTAAACACAGCTGCAATTAACCCCTGAGTCATCTGATAAACAGTAAACAGCCAGTAAACAATCAGTAAACATCCAGTAAACAATCACTAAACAGCCAGTAAACAGCCAGTAAACAATCAGTAAACATCCAGTAAACAGTCAGTAAACAATCAGTAAACATCCAGTAAACAGTCAGTAAACAATCAGTAAACATACAGTAAACATACAGTAAACAATCAGTAAACATTCAGTAAACAATCAGTAAACATTCAGTAAACAATCACTAAACATCCAGTAAACAATCACTAAACATCCAGTAAACAATCAGTAAACAATCACTAAACATCCAGTAAACAATCAGTAAACAATCAGTAAACATCCAGTAAACAATCAGTAAACAATCAGTAAACATTCAGTAAACAATCACTAAACATCCAGTAAACAATCAGTAAACAATCAGTAAACATCCAGTAAACAATCAGTAAACAATCAGTAAACATTCAGTAAACAATCAGTAAACAATCAGTAAACAATCACTAAACATCCAGTAAACAATCAGTAAACAATCAGTAAACAATCAGTAAACATTCAGTAAACAATCAGTAAACAATCAGTAAAAAATCAGTAAACAATCAGTAAACAATCAGTAAACAATCAGTAAACAGCCAGTAAACAATCAGTAAACAATCAGTAAACAATCAGTAAACAGCCAGTAAACAATCAGTAAACAATCAGTAAACAATCAGTAAACAATCAGTAAACAATCAGTAAACAATCACTAAACATCCAGTAAACAATCAGTAAACAATCAGTAAACATCCAGTAAACAATCAGTAAACAATCAGTAAACATTCAGTAAACAGCCAGTAAACAATCAGTAAACAATCAGTAAACAATCAGTAAACAGCCAGTAAACAATCACTAAACATCCAGTAAACAATCAGTAAACAATCAGTAAACAATCAGTAAACAATCACTAAACATCCAGTAAACAATCAGTAAACAATCAGTAAACATCCAGTAAACAATCAGTAAACAATCAGTAAACATTCAGTAAACAATCAGTAAACAATCAGTAAACATTCAGTAAACAATCAGTAAACAATCAGTAAACAATCACTAAACATCCAGTAAACAATCAGTAAACAATCAGTAAACAATCAGTAAACATTCAGTAAACAATCAGTAAACAATCAGTAAAAAATCAGTAAACAATCAGTAAACAATCAGTAAACAATCAGTAAACAGCCAGTAAACAATCAGTAAACAATCAGTAAACAATCAGTAAACAGCCAGTAAACAATCAGTAAACAATCAGTAAACAATCAGTAAACGGGTGTTGCTGTTTCAGTTCTTCACTCTGGTTCCTGCTCTTCATCATCCTCATCATCTTCATCATCCTCATCATCTTCATCATCCTCATCATCTTCATCATCTTCATCATCCTCATCATCTTCATCATCTTCATCGTCTTCATGGTCTTGCTCTGTTTACAGCGGCGTCTTCATAAGGTGGTGGAGCGGCGGCGGCGAGGGAAGATGCTGCAGCTGTTTGCTGGTTTGAGGAGAGAAGTCGGACTGAGTGATGAGAAGATGTCAAAGATCTCCACGCTGAAGAAGGTCACGTCACCGCTCAGCTGTCTCTTCTTCACTTGTCTGCCCGCTCGCTGTGTTGATGAGTGTGAAGTCAGACCGCCTGTCGTCGTGTGTTTCAGGCGGTGCAGGTGATCCGGGAGCTGAGGACGGCTGAGACGCACCTGAAGAAGAGGAAGAGCAGGCTGACGAAGAGGAGGGACAAGTACCTCTCCACCATCTCTCCAGCATCAGGTACGACCCCGAACACTGAGCTGCATCATATCAGCCCCTCCTCCAACTCAACCAGCTCTAAGAGTTTAACGAGCGTAACGAGTTTAACGAGCGTAACGAGCGTAACGAGTTTAACGAGCGTAACGAGCTGGCTGAAGCTGAACTTGAGCTCTGATCAGGAAGTGAAACTAAACCTGAGTTCAGGTTTAAGACGAGTTTATCTTCATTTAGACAGGAAGTGTGTCCATATTCAGAACATCTGACGCTCAGTTTGTCATGCAGTTTGTTACTTAAAGGACCTGTTCCCAGTGTTCCCAGTGTTCCCAGTATGTTGAACCAGCAGTCAGGTGTCTAATCATTCCTCCTGTTCATACTGGATATTAAAAGATCCTTCAAATGTGCTTTCAGTGCATTTAAAAGTCTGTGTGAAGCTTCTCTTCATCTTCATCAGTCTGAGTCATATCAGTGGATATCTGACACATTTACAGTCTTTGTGTTTCCTGTTGAGCTGCAGGTGGAAGTTTAGTAACAAAAAGACTTTAAACAGACTGAAACGTTGACAGATATCTACGCTGAAGCTTCATATTAGCTTCAGACTGTGGATTTTGTCAGATTTTTGTCAACTGAACAGCTTGACGATGACGCTCGTCCTCGTGTGACGGACGCTCGTCCTCGTGTGACGGACGCTCGTCCTCGTGTGACGGACGTGTCGCCGTCTCGGTGCTGATCTCTCTGAGACGGTTTGAAGCGGTTCGTTTAGCGTTTAGCTCAGGAACAAACAGAATAATCGAGTTTAACATTTTGTGTTGTTTGTGCAGCTGAGAGCAGTCAGCTGATCAGAGGTCAGAGGTCACCTGAGTCCATCAGAGCGCCGTCAGAGACGGATCCGACGCAGGTGGTCGACCTGCTGGACGAGACGGACGAGCTGACGGACAACTCGTCTGATGAGGACGCCGTCGTCACCAAGACAGGAAGTAACAGCAGAGCGGAAGCGGATGATGCGAGGCAGGTGGTCGACCTGCTGGACGAGACGGACGAGCCGACAGAAAACTCATCTGATGAGGACGCCGTCGTCACCAAGACGACCGACGTCGTCACCGTCACCAGCGTAAGATGAGACGAGAGTCGTGCTGTGTATCGGCGCTCAAATGACCCGTTTCCCCTGAACGCAGCGTCTGTGTGTGTTTGTCAGGAGGACGCGGTTCAAAGCGTCGCCATGGAGACGGTGGAGGAGGAGAGTCGGCTGAACGAGGCTCAGAGGAGGCTGGCGAGGATCATCAGGAACGTGGACTCAAAGTAAGAGACTTCCTGTCTGATGTCATCATGACATCACCGGTCCGTCTTTGACCTTTGACCCCTTCCTCACTGTTCACTGTGGACCTGCTGAGTCTTGATGGTTAAAAACTTTATTTATATCAGCAGGTTTTTAAAGAACAGGAAGCATCAGAGCGAGACGTCACTGCCAGCAGCCAATCAGGAGAGAGACGCTCGTTAGTGCGACAGGATGTAATAACTGAGTGTGATGAGACTTGAGATGAAAGCAGCCGAATTTTTCTTTCTAATATTGTTTTATAGAAGTTAATATTTAATAGATTTGATGTATTAAGCTGTTTAACATTATGGGATGTTTGTAAGTGCAGCTGCTGTTGATCGAGGTCACTCAGACACTAACAGCTGACGTTCATCTGTCAGCTGATCCCTAAACAATGTAAATAAAGGTTTAGATTTAATAACTATATGTAAACAACGTCGCTGTTCTCAGCTGTTAAACTTCATGTTTGTCTGTTTGTCGTCAGAAACAGTTCAGCCGTGAAGAAGAAGCTGGTCGGAGAGCAGAGACGCTCGGACGCCTGCAGAGCTCGCAGCGCTCAGCGTCTCCTGTTGGAGCAGGTAAAACCTGAACGACCTGCTCACCGTGTAAACACGAGAGTTATCACTGATGTGTCTCTCAGCTCTGAGCTCATCGGTTCCTACTGAGGATCGTTTCAACTTTAAACCGACGCAGCTGTGAGTCAGACGCTCGCTGATCTGCAGTCCTGCTGGTTTTAATAATGACTTTATAGAAAGTTTAGTTTCTTCTACTGAAGACTTTAAAATCAGCTCACACATCGTTTCATGTTTCAAAAGGTTCAGTAATTTCCTAAAACAGCTGCTCACTGTTTACTTTAACCAGTAAACGAACAGGAGGACACGGTGACTTTGTCGGGGACTATTTTCAGCGGCGGATGAATCCAGCGGGACGGCGTTTGTGTGGTTGTTTGAACAGCCGAGGTGTTTCTGTGTTTCAGGCTCGTCAGGAGATCCGGTCTCTGCAGAGTCAGATGGCGAACCTGAAGAGTGTGAAGATCTGTCTGAACCAGCAGAGAGCAGCTTACATCAGAGACATCTCCCAGCGGTCAGGTGAGGACGCGTCACTGACATCATGACGCCAGCAGCCTGACTCCCTGACATCATGTGACCGGTGATATGTGTTCCTGTCTGACTGCAGGTCAGAGCGAGCAGAGGATCCTGAGGAAGCTGCAGCACCTGTCGTCCAAACAGAAGAAGCATGAGAGGCTCCAAGCAGCCAATCAGCAGCCAGCAGCAGGGGGCGGGGCCTCAGATCCTCCAGCAGTAGGGGGCGCGGCCTCAGATCCTCCAGCAGTAGGGGGCGCGGCCTCAGATCCTCCAGCAGTAGGGGGCGGGGCCTCAGATCCTCCAGCAGTAGGGGGCGCGGCCTCAGATCCTCCAGCAGTAGGGGGCGCGGCCTCAGATCCTCCAGCAGTAGGGGGCAGGGCCTCAGATCCTCCAGCAGTAGGGGGCGGGGCTTCAGATCCTCCAGTAGCAGGAGGCGGAGCTTCAGATCCTCCAGCAGCAGGGGGCGGGGGCCCAGATCCTCCAGCAGTAGGGGGCGGGGCCTCAGATCCTCCAGCAGGAGATGCAACTCCTCCCACTCCCAGTCAAACCGTCGCCGCCCCGCCCACCACCACACCTGTCCAGCAGGCCAACAGTCAGGGCGTCCTGCACGTGTCGAAGCCCGTCCCGTCCCACAATGCACCTGTGCAGAGGGACCGGCCGAGGACGGTCCCCAACATCCTGTCTCGCAGTAAGAATCCACCGACAGCTCCGCCTTCACTGCTGCTCCCGACTGTGGAAGGTACGACTGAAGTATTGATCGATTACTGATCAGGTGATGTGAGTTTGTTCTAAAGGCTGAGACACACATGAAGACACGACCGTCACGCACCAACCACACTCACTGACCATCTGATCATCTGACCATCTGATCATCTGATCATCTGACCATCTGATCATCTGATCATCCCGCCAACCTGACTGAATAACTGAATGTCTGACTCACACTGACAGAAAGTTTAAAGGGTTAAAACACTGAGACTCGCTCGTCTATGAAAAGTAATTTCATATTATTATCGTTATTATTTTAGTGAAATGATCAACTAGTCAGTTTGTTACATGAAGACACTCGATGTGTTCCAGCTGTTGAGCTTTAACGTTGAGAATAAAAATAAATAAGAACAACTGATGAGTTTCAGAGTGTGTGGGACTTCCTGTTGTCTCTGTGGGACTTCCTGTTGTCTCTGTGGGACTTCCTGTTGTCTCTGTGGGACTTCCTGTTGTCTCTGTTGTGACGTCTTCTTCCTGTATTTTTCCAGCTGACCCGCCGGCCTTTCAGGCTCTGGTTCCTGCTGAGGTTCTGTCACTGGTTGGCACAGCGTTGCCAGGGCAACAGGTCCTGACCCTGAGCCCACTGATGGCGGGACCAACGGTGCTACAGCCTCCTACACCAGGTACTGACCTCTTATTCTGAAGTCTGTAACATCTGTCCTCTTCCTGTCTCTGTAATCGTGGCTTTTATTCTGAAGTCTAACCCGTCCTCTTCCTGTCTCTGTAGTTGTGGCTTTTATTCTGAAGTCTAACCTGTCCTCTTCCTGTCTCTGTAGTTGTGGCTTTTATTCTGAAGTCTAACCCGTCCTCTTCCTGTCTCTGTAGTTGTGGCTTTTATTCTGAAGTCTAACCTGTCCTCTTCCTGTCTCTGTAGGCGTGGCCTCAGTCACCCTCAACATCCCCAGTCTGACCAATCAGCAGATACATCTCACCTCACTGCCCCGCCCACCCACCGGTAAGATCTACAGCAGCTCCGCCCCCTTCATCATCACTAACCTCACAGGTAACTAACCAACTAATTAACTAACGAACCAACTAATTAACTAACAAACCAACTAATAACTAATAACAACAATCATAACAACAACAACAACAACAACAGCAGCAGCAGACGGGGAAGGACGCCGACAGGACCGTGAAAACACAAAAAACTCAGAGGAAGAAGCAAAGTTAGTGACGACATTGATGTTACATGAATACATACAGATGAAGAGGAAGAGGAGGAAGAGGAGAGAGGAGCCCAGTGCATCATGGGAAGTCCCCCAGCAGTCTAGGCCTATAGCAGCATGCTGATCCAAGACGAGCCTGGTCGGTTTACATAGAGGGTTAACTGGTTAACGAGGTCACCTACTGGCTGATTGACTCACTAACGAGTCAGTAAGTGATTAATTATCTTTGTAATGAACTGATCGACTCAAACCATCAGTTTCATTCTTAATGAATGAATTAACAGTTTAACAGCTGATTAACTAACAAACTAAATCACTGAGCATCGAAACCAGTCGACTGAAACATCTTCACTTTGTTTGTTTGTTTGTATATGTTTACATTCGGTGTTTGTGACTCATCGTTCATCATGTTTACTTCTAACAGACACATTTAACATCCTGCATTGTTTACATGTTTACATCAGCTGACCGACGTTTTTATCGTCCACAGCTGCAAACCTGCTGCACCTGGTGAAACCCCCGACATCACCAACACCACCACAACAACAACAACAACAACAACAACAACAAGAGAAAGCCCCTCCAGCAGCTCCTCGCCCCCCGGCGGTCTCTGATCAGCCCTCAGACCAGATGAAAGATCAGGACCGGCCTTCATCCCAGACTGACATCACACCTGAGTCCTCCTCGTCTTCGTCTCAGGGACCGTCGTCCTCTCCGTCCTCGAGGTCGAGCGCCGCTCATCGTACTGATGTCACAGGGGCGGGGCCTCCAGGGGCGGGGCCTCCGGGGGCGGGGCCTCCGGGGGCGGAGCCTCAGCAGGATGCAGACTACGAGAGTCTGACGTCGCTCCTTGACGAGATCGTCTTCCTCAACGGGCAGACGTTACCAGAGAAACCGCTGAAGGACGTCCCGGGGGACGGCGAGGGACACGCCCACAGCCCCTGGCTCCTGCAGCTGGACTCAGACTCTGATGACACCGTCACCACGGGGATGGAGGAGGCGGGGCTTAACGGCCACCCGGAGACGACGCAGGAAGGATCCGCTAACGAGAGCGCTAAAGGCGGCGTCCTGGCTCCGCCCCCTCTACTGCAGATGAAGGTGGGCGGGGCCAAAACGGCGGACCCCGTCAGCAGTGACAGAGCCGCAGCAGCAGGGGGGGGGGGGAGTGCGGCAGAGGGAGGGCGGCGTGGCGTGGAGGCCGATGCCGAGGCTGGTGCCTCTGGGACTGAGAGGAGCCCCGCCCAGCTGATGATGTCACAGAAGGTCGTTCTCTGATTGGTTCCCACATTTCAGCAGCAGTTTGTGACGCATCATTTCCTGTAAAGCAGAGAACATGTGACGCTGTCTGGCCAATCAGAAGCCCTGCTGTTGCCGTGACGACGAGTCGGACTTTTCTTTCATGTTTACAGAAGATCTGAAACGATGTTCAGACGTTTGTTGTTTGGTGTTTTATTTATTTTGTCCACGTCATCGTTTTTCTTTCTGATCGAAACCTTCAGCTCCGTCCTCCGCAGCATCGTGTAACCACGGCAACGTTTGAGGCAACTGATGATGGGATGTCGCTGCAGTTGCCAGAAGAGATTTGAGGCCACGTTTCATGAAGTCGCAGCAACATTCAGACGTGTTTCTGATTTCCAAAGATCTTCAAGAGAAGAAGAAGAAGAAGAAGAAGAAGAAGAAGAAGAAGAAGAAGCTGCTGATTGTTTAAAACCAACCTGAGAGAGAATAAAACAGAAACATCTGGAGGAAGAAGTTGCATTTTTTACAACAAATTCTCAATATTTGGAGAATAAAGTTTAAATATTTTGAGGGAAAAGTTATGAGAATAAGAAATAAAGGTTTAATATTCTGAACTCGTCAGTCGATGATGAAATGAAACATACTGTGACTTTATTCTGAAAATATTACAACTTCCTGTAGAATCTGGATTTTATTTGGTTTGTTGGAGGCAGACGAGTTAACGTCCAGATCCCGACAGTCAACACGCAAAACCACCACTGAAGAAGAAGAAGATGTTTCTAAATATTCACATCTGTAACCTTCATCAATATAAATACTAATACACACAGTAATACTACTAATACTGCAGTATTAGTAGTATTACTGCAGTATTAGTAGTATTACTGTGTGTATTAGTAGTATTACTGCAGTATTAGTAGTATTACTGTGTGTATTAGTAGTAATACTGCAGTATTACTACTAATACACACAGTAATACTACTAATACTGCAGTAATACTACTAATACTGCAGTATTACTACTAATACTGCAGTATGTTTCTGCAGATGGAAACCTTCAGTTTATTTTATCTTTAAGCTTCTGAAACTTAGTTTCACTTCACCAAAACTCCAAAATGTCAAGAAAAAACTCAACATTTATGAGTAAAGATGCTGAATTCTCTTCATATTCTGACTTTTTTCTCAAATTATCACAACTTTATTCTCCAGATTCCATATTTGTCGTCTGTTGACAGTTTTCTGACAGGAAGTCGAGTCGTTTCAGGACCAGATGTGTCGTCGAAGGTTTTTTTTGAACGTTGGAGCTGCTGTTCAAATCAGTTTCAGTTTTATTTGTTTTTAAGGAATAAAGAGAATCGTTCTTTCATTTTTAAACACTAAAGACTCTTTACAGGAAACGGCAGCTCGTCTCACCTGGACTCACCTTTACCTGGACTCACCTTTACCTGGACTCAGTGTTCACGGACCGGCGGGAGGATTAAAGGAGCAGTCTGCTGTTTGTGTGAGACGTTAACAGACGAAGCTGCTTCTCTTTTTCTTTTCCTAAAATTGTATTTTTGTACATTAAAACCTTCCTGATGTAAATATGTGTTGTCTAAAGGCTTCGCAATACGACTCTAATATAAATAAAGTTTGAATATGTACGACGTCTGGATCGTTTTTCCTAAATGACAAAATAATATTTTTAAACTGTTTTACTGAAGCTTCAAGTCTTATTTTACTGAATCTGTGAAAAAAGTTTTTAAAATGAAAAAAATATAATTATAAAAACTAAATTCTGCTAATATGGTAATATAAGAGGGAATCAAACCATTAAATTGCAAAGTGAAATATTTAAAAACTAATTTAAACACTGATTTAAAAAAAATTAGTAATTTAGAGAAGAGCTGAAAGTTTTCACTCAGGAAAGTCATTTATCTGATTTATTGGAGAGCACCTGAATGCATCGTCCTTACAGACCAGTACGGAGGCAAAGAAAGGACATTTAAACACTGAAAGATTTCATTTGAAAACCATTTATTTGAAAAAAACATAATTTTAATTCACTTTTTCAGACTTCACACATAAAGAAAAAAAGTTTATCAAATGTTCAAAAAACTTTTCATGTTGATCAAACTTAGTTTTCAGTTTTGTTTTTTTATGATATAATTAAAAAAAAAAGAAAACGTTTGAATTTCCGTCACTGAGGATCAGACTGCTGTCCAATCACGTTGCTTTCTGTCAGTCACATGATCCGAGAAAGAAGAGCTCAGACTAATATGGAAACATATGCGTGCGTATATATCTACACACCGTCTGGAGATATCAGAGGAATTAAAGATTAAAGGTTAAAGTTCAGGTATTCAGTTGTTTATAGAATTCAAATGACTTTTGGCCTCTTTTTGCTTCCGTACTTTTTTAAACACTGACTTCTGAAAAGAACACGTGACAGAAATATTTGAGTCGTAAATTCAAAAACAAACTGTGAACATGAAATATAATTATTATTTTTCTTTTTATTAAATGTTTGTATGTTTTCACACAAAGACAAATAAAGTAGAAAATCTGAATAAAAACACTCAGCATCATAAATCTATTCTTCAATTTATAATTTACTTGAATTTTCAGTGTGGTCACGTGGTTTCCGCCCTCCAACACGTCATTTCCTGTCGCCGCTCCATGTGTATTTAACTAATGTGTAAAGCTGCAGTTGGTGTTTCCGCCGCTGGGAGGCGCCGCTGCGCGCGCAGGCGTCAGGTCTGCGTCAACCTGAGCGAGTCAGACACGAGGCCACCGGAAGCGAGGAGACTACATCTTCAAAATAAAAGGGTCGGGGGAACAGTTTCCCTTTATGGGATCAATAAAGTTTATCTTTATAGGATCAATAAAGTTTATCTTTATGGGATCAATAAAGTTTATCTTTATGGGATCAATAAAGTTTATCTTTATAGGATCAATAAAGTTTATCTTTATGGGATCAATAAAGTTTATCTTTATGGGATCAATAAAGTTTCTCTTACAGGATATTCCAACAAATCTGCCAAACAAATACTGTAATTGATTGATGTTAAATGATCGTTAACGACAGTAAATCAGGTTTTATTTCCTTTTGAAACTTCAGTCAAGTTTTGTTTTTGTTTTGACGTCATTTTAAACAAACAAAACAACAACATATTAAAACAAACTTTCATATCAAACAGCTTCAATAATTCACTGAACTCAGACCAGTCTGACGCTTGTTTTACATTCAACAGTGTTAACTGGAAACCAGTGAACGAAACCAGTCTGTAATGTTTACACAAAATGTCCTAAAAAGACCTGGAGACACACACACACACACACACACACACACACACACACACACACACACACACACACACACACACACAGTAAATAAACTACAACATGTCACATGATGTAGTTTGTTTTGTTTTCTTTGTTGTGTTTCTGTCAAGCAGCTGCTGGATAAATAAAGTTGTTTTGAAGTGAATTTAGTTTCTTCCTGTTTTCTGTTTCATGTAAAGATCTTGTGAATGATGTAAAGAGAAGCTCGTGTCCGGCAACAGAAGATTGTTTGTGTTTGTGTTTGTGTGTTTACTGTAAACATCATGCAGAGGGTAACTCTGCCCTGTTGCAGAGGATAACCCTCCTCTGCTGCTCTTCCTGAGCTTTCTGTCATGTTCCTGGTCTTCTGACCGAGGCTGGGCGGCCTCCTCTGATTGGTGATATTGACCTTTATAAATAAACCTGATTTGATTCAGATCTGTGGTTCCCAACATGGGGGTCGGGGGTCAGAAGCGGTCACAGGGTTTCTTTGAAGGGTCCTGAACAGCTGATCTAGATAATGTTTTCTTCTGAAAAGCCTGACAGGAAGTGTTAACGTCATCGCCGCGTGCGGTCTTGACGGCGGCGGTGCGTCAGTCATCAGTCCGGTCCTAGTCGTGTCGGAGCCGCCGCGTCTCTTCTCTCTGCGGCGGAGAAATAAGATGCGGAGCAGTCGCGGGACCGCAGCCTGTGATCCGGATCAGTCCAGACCCAGAAGCAGAGCCGGGCTAGCTGACCCCTCCGGCCCGGCACGGCCCGGCACGGCTCGGCCCGCAGACAGCATGACAGCAGCGGCGGCGGCGGCGGAGAGCGCGACAGAGAGAAGCTTCAGCCGCTGAGAGACGCAGCTAACCGGCAGCTAACGGCGCGATGAGCGCGGAGGGAAGCGGCACGATCCGCAGCCGCATCAAGAGCCTGCTGCGCTCCCCGTCCATCAAACTGCGGCGGCGGAGCGGCGCGGCGGCGGCGCGGCACAAAGAGAACCTGACGGACAGGGTGAGCACGCCGCACACACACACACGCACGCTCCTCACTCACACACACGCGCGTGCACAGTCAGTGTTTCTGTTATTCTGACCTCATGATGATCATTGATGTTGATTGATCAGCTCTCACTCAGATATTCAGAATCTGTAGTTTTATAATATTTTAATATTAAACATTTCTGTAATAATTTACACATGTTTGTGCTGATGCTGCGTTCAAGTGCTGTGGGATAAATGTTCACAAACATCATCAGACAGCAGAAGAAGGTTTTATCATCACTGAAATGTTGATGAACATTTTGTAATAATTCAGTTCATCAAGGAGCAGAAAGAATCTTTAAATGATTCATGTTTAAAGGACCAGACTGTTTCTCTGATCTTCTTTTTCATCACATTTCTGTTTCCGTTACATCGTTCTGTAAACTCACTGTTGAAAGAAACTGCACTCGAGCTGAAATATAAACCTGAATGTAACGTTGAGAAAACATTTGTTTTACATTTGAATACATTTTTCAAACCAACCAGTTAGTTTTCATCTCTGAAGTCTTTTGTCTTGTTACAGTTTGAACGTCTGCAGGTCAGTTTGTGAAACACTCGACAGCCTCCAACCTTCATCATTCCTTCATGAGATGTTTTCAGATCAGCTGTTTCATATATGACAGAAGATCTTCACATGTGAGAAGCTGCAACCAGTTCATAAAAAAAAAAGATGATTAATTGATTATTAAAACTAGTTGCTGATTAATTTTGACGGCTGCAGCTTCGCGCTGCTGAATTACCTGAAAAGTAGAATCAGGACGTGAAGTCGTCACAGAGATGGAAGATAACGAGCAGTCAGTCCGGTTCCGTCAGTGTTTGTCCCTGCAGGGCTTCCGTCCGTCTGTCAGCAGCTTCATTCATCTTAAAGTCAATATAAACTCCCAGCATGCTTTGTGTTTGAGCTGTTTGTTCTTGTTTCTTTGTCACAGTTTCATCCAAATGCAGCTCAGTGTTTCTCTCTTTCTGTTTATTGATGGTTTTAATTCATAAAATAAACACAGTCACATATATTCTAGAATATATTATATATAATATTTTCTAGAATATATTCTAGAAGTAGACAGTAAAAGGTTGTTTTATTAATCCAACTGAACACATGAAGGTTTTGAATATTTACTGCAGGAAAGTCATCAGTCATCATGTGAGGAAGGTTACAGCCTCCTCATCATCGCTCCTCACACGTCTGATGGTTTCATGTCCGTCATCATGCTGTTAAACCTCAGACTCATCTTCATCTTTATTTCACTTTTACTGATGAAATCAATCAACTAATCAGCTGATTAACAACAGTCTGTTAATTAATGATGACATCATTATCAATGACATCATCATAGTTTCAACATCTTGTGAAAAACAATTTATAAAGTTTAAATAATTAATCAGTTCATTGTAAAAATATTGGACAGATTAATCAATAATAATTAATCAATAAGGCCTCAGCAGAGCGTTCTGTCTCCTACTCCTCTTCTTCCTCCTCCTCCTACTCCTCCTCCTCTTCCTCCTCCTCCTCCTCCTCTTCCTCCTCTTCCTCCTGCTCCTCCTCCTCCTCCTCCTGCTCCCCCTCCTCCTCCTCTTCCTCCTGCTCCTCCTCCTACTCCTCCTCCTCCTCCTCCTCCTCCTCCTCTTCCTCCTCTTCCTCCTCCTCTTCCTCCTCTTCCTCCTCCTCCTCCTCCTCCTCCTCCTCCTCCTCCTCCTCCTGCTCCCCCTCCTCCTCCTCTTCCTCCTCCTCCTCCTCCTCCTCCTCCTCCTCTTCCTCCTGCTCCTCCTCCTACTCCTCCTCCTCCTCTTCCTCCTCCTCCTCTTCCTCCTGCTCCTCCTCTTCTTCCTCCTCCTCCTGCCCCTCCTCCTGCTCCTCCTCCTCCTCCTCCTCTTCCTCCTCCTCTTCCTCCTCCTCCTCTTCCTCCTGCTCCTCTTCCTCCTCCTCCTGCTCCTCCTCCTGCTCCTCCTCCTCTTCCTCCACATGTGTGTGTGTGTGTGTGCTGCAGCCTGTTAGCTTCCTGTCCTGAGGATTCGCGTTAGCGCTAAAGCTAACACACACTGGATTAGACAGCAGGTTGTTTTCTACAGAGATCAATACACAGACGCAGAGTGACTCTGCCTCTCCGCTCCGTGTCCGTCCTTCCTGCACGGAGCGGAGAGGCAGAGTAAAGGTGCAGCATTCCCGCCTTGAACAGGCCGCGTAGACGGAGCCGAGCATCACAACTGCTGAAATATGAAGTGATCAAACTAAGACTAAAAATGTTTGAAGATGTCCTGTTGAAACCAAAATACAGAACATATTTCTTCATATCAAACTGAAGTTTTTACCTGAATCAGATGTTGCATCTGGTTTCTCTAGAGGCCCTTTAGTGTCACAGCTGAGAGCTGCTGTTCTTCCTCCAACTGATGAGTCAAAAACATTCAGGAGGAAAATAAACAGCTGTGATTTGTTCAAGTGGAAAGAACAAGAGACTCCCTCAGTCTTTAAACGAGATTTAATTAGTATTTACTCTGATTTAGACAGATCTGAGTTTAGTTAGACAGGTCTAAAGTTAGTCTGGATCAGAATGAAACGGGTCTATGTTTAGTCTAGAAACAGGTCTAAAGTTAGTCTGGATCAGAATGAAACAGGTCTAAAGTTAGTCTGGATCAGAATGAAACAGGTCTAAAGTTAGTCTGGATTAGAATGAAACAGGTCTAAAGTTAGTCTGGATCAGAATGAAACAGGTCTACATTTACTCTAGAAACAGGTCTCAAGTTAGTCTGGATCAGAATGAAACAGGTCTACATTTACTCTAGAAACAGGTCTTAAGTTAGTCTGGATCAGAATGAAACAGGTCTATGTTCAGTCTAGAAACAGGTCTAAAGTTAGTCTGGATTAGAATGAAACAGGTCTAAAGTTAGTCTGGATCAGAATGAAACAGGTCTACATTTACTCTAGAAACAGGTCTCAAGTTAGTCTGGATCAGAATGAAACAGGTCTACATTTACTCTAGAAACAGGTCTAAAATTAGTCTGGATCAGAATGAAACAGGTCTACATTTACTCTAGAAACAGGTCTAAAGTTAGTCCGGATCAGAATGAAACAGGTCCATGTTTAGTCTAGAAACAGGTCTAAAGTTAGTCTGGATCAGAATGAACAGGTCCAAAGTTAGTCTGGATTAGAATGAAACAGGTCTCAAGTTAGTCTGGATTAGAATGAAACAGGTCTCAAGTTAGTCTGGATTAGAATGAAACAGGTCTACATTTACTCTAGAAACAGGTCTAAAGTTAGTCTGGATTAGAATGAAACAGGTCTAAAGTTAGTCTGGATCAGAATGAAACAGGTCTATGTTTAGTCTAGAAACAGGTCTAAAGCTAGTCTGGATCAGAATGAAACAGGTCTATGTTTAGTCTAGAAACAGGTCTAAAGTTAGTCTGGATTAGAATGAAACAGGTCTATGTTTAGTCTAGAAACAGGTCTAAAGTTAGTCTGGATCAGAATGAACAGGTCCAAAGTTAGTCTGGATTAGAATGAAACAGGTCTAAAGTTAGTCTGGATCAGAATGAACAGGTCCAAAGTTAGTCTGGATTAGAATGAAACAGGTCTCAAGTTAGTCTGGATCAGAATGAAACAGGTCCAAAGTTAGTCTGGATCAGAATGAAACAGGTCTATGTTTAGTCTAGAAACAGGTCTAAAGTTAGTCTGGATCAGAATGAAACAGGTCCAAAGTTAGTCTGGATCAGAATGAAACAGGTCTATGTTTAGTCTAGAAACAGGTCTAAAGCTAGTCTGGATCAGAATGAAACAGGTCTACATTTAATCTAGAAACAGGTCTAAAGTTAGTCTTGATCAGAATGAAACAGGTCTAAAGTTAGTCTGGATTAGAATGAAACAGGTCTATGTTTAGTCTAGAAACAGGTCTAAAGTTAGTCTGGATCAGAATGAAACGGGTCTATGTTTAGTCTAGAAACAGGTCTAAAGTTAGTCTGGATCAGAATGAAACAGGTCTAAAGTTAGTCTGGATCAGAATGAAACAGGTCTAAAGTTAGTCTGGATTAGAATGAAACAGGTCTAAAGTTAGTCTGGATCAGAATGAAACAGGTCTAAAGTTAGTCTGGATCAGAATGAAACAGGTCTAAAGTTAGTCTGGATCAGAATGAAACAGGTCTAAAGTTAGTCTGGATCAGAATGAAACAGGTCTATGTTTAGTCTAGAAACAGGTCTAAAGTTAGTCTGGATCAGAATGAAACAGGTCTATGTTTAGTCTAGAAACAGGTCTAAAGTTAGTCTGGATTAGAATGAAACAGGTCTAAAGTTAGTCTGGATTAGAATGAAACAGGTCTAAAGTTAGTCTGGATTAGAATGAAACAGGTCTAAAGTTAGTCTGGATTACAGTTAAACATCTTAATGTTATTGATTAGAAAGAGGAATCATTGAATAACCTGGATAGAAAAGATTTATACATATTAATATATTAGTACACAAACCTTTCAAATGCTACATCTGTATGATTGTGCTTCTTGTCACAAACTGTCACTGCTCACTCCTGTTGTTGATGTTGTTTACATCATCAGCTGTGGAATTCAACAGGAAGTTAAAGTTGATTGCAGATTGTTTGCAGAAGCTTGAGACGGTTTTAAACTCTCAGCTGTCTGCAGGAAGTTTTCTTCCAACAAAGTTTCCTGAGCGTGTGCGAGTCAGTTTTTACTTCATATTGTCAGTTTGTGTGTGCAGATGAAGTGAAGCGAGGTCTGTAGGTTCAGACGATCACCTCGCAGTGACTCATCACTGAGTAAAAGTCAGATGACAAATCATCTCAGTGTGTTTTCATCGGTTGTCGATGACAGAATGTGAGGAAACTGTTCAGTCGCCTCCAGAGAGAAACTCAGAGCTCCGAGGAAAAACGAACAAAATATAAATAGAGTTTGGTGCAGAGGGAGGAGGAGAGTCATGTGAGACACACACACACACGCACACACACACAGAGCACAGGACACACTCAGTGCTGGAGTTTCATGTTGTTAGCTTAGCTTAGCATTGAGTAGCGCTCCACAAAACTACCCAGGATATCCTAATAATTACATGCTAATTTCATGCTAATTACATGCTGACAGCCCCGAGGGTCACCGACTGCACACGACTGAGGACAGAAAACTTTCAGCTGCTGGTTTGAAAATGTCTGGAGTCTGACAGAGTGAGACAGGTCCAAGTTTAGTCTGGTTTACAGTGAGACAGGTCTAGAGACACTGATGGACTCCACAACTGTCTGATTGGACAGGACTCGTCCAGCTGCCGGAGGACAGTTTTGAGCAGCATGGAGGATGAAGTGAGTCTGCTGTAAAAATCTTCTGGTAGAGTCATATCAGCCAATCAGACGACTCGAGCTTAAACTCTTCAGTCTGGTTTTTATAGATACTTAAAGATGAACTGACTCATGGACAAAGACAGAAACTCAAAACAGCCACAAAGGGAACAGCAGTTTTTCAGGGAGTTCCAGGTCTTCTGAGGACTTATGATCCAGATCTTCACAGGTTCACCTGGTTCCCTGTAACTAAGCCCTGATCCAGGACCTGAGTCAGTCTTGGTCAAAGTTTGATCCAGTGTAACCAGCTCGGGTATCTTTGTGAATCTCGGACCGACTGCATTCTGGATCAGATGTAATAAACCTCGGGTCCTTTTTCCTGGTAGTTCTGTTTGTTTGGAAGCTAATTATTTTGTTTTTTCACAGGGCTGTTATCAGGTGTTTTGGTACAAAACTTCGGACCACTGAAAACCTCGACCTTCCTGTGATCCTTGAGTGTGTTTAAAGGTTTCCTGAGCAGGATTTCTGGAGTGTTATAAGGGGTCATAGACTTTTAGAAGGTTTCGCTGGTTCTTGATGAGGTTTGAGGGCGGTTAATAATTACTGAAAAGATTCCATATTTATTTTTACAGGGTTTTAATGCTGCTTGAAAGAGATTCAGGGCTATTTGAAAAGGTTTCAGTGGTGTCAAGGATGGTAGCAGGATTGATGAGGCAACTCCAGCAGTTTGTGACTGGTTTCCAGGGGTATGTTAGCAAGTTTTTGGGATCTGTTTTGGATTACAGGTTCTTGGATGGGTTTTGGAGATATTTTAGGGGGTTGCAAAGGGTTAGACGCTTCCAGCAGTTCCTGAGGAAGTTGTAGGTTTCTTGACAGGGTTCTAGTTGATTTTGAAGGGGCTCTAGGTGTGGATATAAGTGGATTTTACAGGGTTTCAAGGATTTTGATGTTTCCAACAGTTCCTGAGGAGGAGGAGGAGGCAGGGTGGTAACAAGGGTAACAGCAGCTCTTAAAGTGGTAACAAGGGGTGGATACAGTATTATACAGTACAGGAGTAGTATTTTAGAGGGTTTCAAGAGTTTTGAAATTTCAAGCAGCTCCTGAGGAGGTTGTAGGGTTCTTATCAGAGTTCTAGCAGTCCTTAAGGGTATTTTAAGGGTCGATAGAAGAGATGTTTTAGGGATTTTAGGGGTTTAGATGGTTCCACCAGCTCCTGATGAGGTTGTAGGTTTCTTGACAGGATTCCAGTAGTTCTTGAAGGGGCTCCAGGGGTGAGTACAAGAAGCGTTTTAGGGGGCCTCAAAGGTTCCTGAGAGTTTGCAGCAGTTCTTGAGCTTGTTCTATGGATTCTTGGAGCAGTCGCAGGTGTTTTGGTGTGTGAGGTTACCGGGTGTTGTGAAGTGGTTCCATGTTCAAGGAGTCCAGGAGTGTTTGAGTGGGTTCATTAGTTTAAGATATTTTATGAAGTTACTTGAGAAGGTCTTCTCAAGGGCCCTTTCCATCTGAACGATAATACAATTTCACCCTACTGTGTTCACCTTTCTGGATTTTTGACAGTAAAATCTACTTTACTTGGTTTGGATGTCACCAGTGTCTGACTGTAACTAATGACTTCTGACCTTTTCCCTCCAGGTGACCTTGGAGAAGGTTCTGGGTATCACGGCTCCAGGGAACCGGGCACTGTCCTGCGATCCTCGAACTGGACTGTTGGCTTATCCTGCTGGGTGAGAAACTGATACTGTCTATGTTTATGTATGTCTGTGATTGAGAGTTTGGTGATGTGATTATATATTTACCATTAATGTTCAGTTTTTATTATTTGATTTATTGAAACATTGGAGTACAGTCACCTTTTGTGCTCAAAAACATTTAGTGTCAGAGAGAATTCAGTGAAGGTTGTGCACTGAAAATACTTGAATTGTGAGTGTGAAAATGTAATAACTGGAATAAGCCGAAGCAAAATTAAAGCAGTTGAGGTATCAGCACTGAGAGACAGTTCAATGATCAATTTAAATGTAATTGCTGAAAGGAATTGAAGTGTGAAGTGTTATCACTGAAAGTAGTTGACTTAGAACACAGTGAGAGTGTTGTTTGAACTGAATGGACTGACCTGAGTTAAAGTGTGTTAAATGGAGTTTAGGTGTCTATTAAAGTCTATTTTGTGAAGGGAGTCGAAGTCCCTTCAGTATAAACACTGAAATAAGATGAATTGTACTGAAGGGACTTGAGGGGTCAGTTGTGGTTTACGGTACCTGAAAGGAGCAGGAAGTGTCAGTTGGACCTGCAGTGAAAACCATTTGAAACGTAAAAAGTGAAAAAGAAATGAAAAATATGGAGGAAAATTCCGAAAGGAAGTGTGGAACAATGAAAGGAAATGTGGAAGAAAGAATGAAAACAGGACACTGGAACCCTTCTATCTCCAGAAAATGTAATATATCATCTAAATAGTTTCATAACACATTTTAAATACAGTATGTCACGATTTAAAATTACATGAAGGTTTTTTGAGGACTTTTTTAGAGGATCACTTTCAGTGGAGTCTGTTGATACTGACACATGACTACAGTGGGTGTGTTTACATACAGCTTATGGTATATAAGACATGTTACTGTGTGTTATTGTAGTGACTGTAGACATAGAAATTTCACACAGAAGATTAAACTCACACAGGAATGTGAAGATAAATCAACTCGGTGTAGCAGACTCACTCAGTGGCTCTGTGTCTCAGGCTCAGTGCTTTAAAGGCTAATGACATTATCAGATTATCAGATTAAACACATCATGTGTTCAACGAGGCAACACACACACAGCGGTCCATGAGGAATTGTGGTATGGGTATGTTCCATGGGACATGTGTCTGCTGGACATCAAGGTTACCCTCTAGCAGAGCACTTAAACTACCTGGAGGACTCCTGGAAAAGACGTTAAGAAGGATCCAAGGGTTTCTTGAAGGTGTTTCAGGGTCTTTGAAAGAGTTCTAGAGGCTCTTCATGGTAACTAGGGAGTTGTTGAGGTGTTTCCAGGGGAACCTTGAGGTGGACTCTGGATCTTTGAGAGAATCAAAGGGGTCTGTGTTGGATGTTTCAGGAGTGTTTGAGACAGGATTTAAAGGGACAGCATGGTCAGTAAAGTGAGTTTCGAGGATTCTTGAGAGACTTCAAGGAGTTCTTGAGAGGCACTCAGTGGTCTTTCAGGGATCTTCTTTGGAGTTTCAGGGGTTCTTGAAAGAGTTTCTGTGGTCTGTAAAGGCACTGCATGGCTCTGACAAGGTTTCCAAGAGTTTTTTGTGGGAGCTCCAGGGGGTCTGTGAGGGTGTTTCGGTGTTCCGGGGGTATTTGAAGGGCCACAAGAATTTACATCATGTGTTATTCACAGAATTTTGGTATTTAATAGGGCTTTGTGTATTCTTAAGAGGGTTCTTGGGGTGTCAGGGGGTACCAGGAGTTGTTGATGAGGTCTCTGCAGCCTTTGAGAGGGTTTCAGTGTTTCTTGAACAAGTTTAAGTTGTCTTTAGATGGTTCACATGTGTCTGACAAGGATTTCAAGAGGTCCTTTAGGGAATGCCAGGGGGTCTGTGAGGGTTGTTTTTAGATGAGATTGTAAGGGCATTTGAAGGGACACCTTCAGGGGGATTTGGGGTTTTACAAGGGTGTTTTGAGAACTCTTGAGAGGATTCTAATAGTTTTGGGAGAAGATCACTCATGGGTTTTTAAGGGGTCCTCTTGAGGGTTCCCGAAGAGTTTCAAGGGTCACATGGATACAAGGAGATTCCAGGAGTTCTCGAAGGTGGTCTTTGAGAGGGTTCCAGTAGTTTGTGAGGGTGTTTCGGGGTTCTCCATGGGGGTATTTTAAAGGCCTTTGGCAGTGACTTCAAGGAGATTTTTAGGTTTCTTGAGAATCTTGAGAATTCTTCAGTGGTCTTTGAAGGAATTCCAGAGTTGTTTTAATGAATCCAGGATTTCCTTCCTGAGCAGTGTCAGGCTTCTTGAACAGTTTTGGTGGTTACTGAGGGGTTTCTATAAGTTCTTGAATGGATCTCAGTGGTCTTTATTGCAAGGGTGGTTAGGTGTTATGGGGTATGTTCCTAAATGGGGTTTCAGGGGTTCTTGAAAGAAGGCTCAGAGGTCTGTGAGGATGTTTCAGAGGAAATTTTAAGGGCCTTTAAAGGGACACCATAGGTTTATCAAGGGTCTTTAAGGGGGTTTTAATAATTCTTAAATGGGTTCCAGGAGTTCCTTCCTGAACAGTGTCAGGGGTTCTTGGAGAGATGGGTGGTCACTCCTGAAGTTCCAGAAGTTATTGAAGGGATCTTTGAGGGATTCCAGGGGTGTTTTAGGTGTTCAGGGATATGCTCCTGAGGAGTTTCAGGGTTTCTTGAAGGAGTGTCTGTGGTCTTTAAAGGCACCACATGGCTGGGCATTCTAGGAGTTCTTGAAGTGGTCTCTATGGTGTTTGAGGGATTTCCAGGGTTGTTTTAGAGTGTCATTGAGTCAATATTTTGTTCATACTGACAGTGTGGAAGTGATGCAGGGTGGAGCTCAGTCAACAAATAAAGAACAAAACCCTGAGTTGTCTGTGTATGTAGAGTAAATGTTTGTGGCTCTGGTAAAGGTTAGTGTACAAGTCGTGTTTAAGATGTTCTGTTAAAGGTTAAAGTTACATAACAGTAAAGTAAAGCTGTTTGTTGAAGTGAGGGTTGAATTCAAGTATGTAATCACACTGAGTGTAGCACTTTTTCTGGTGAAATTGACAGTAAACATCCAGCTCTTTAGAAACCAGTAGAAAGAAGTCTTGTTCACTTGGCAGGTGGTTTCTGAACTCACCTGGATACACTGAACCTGAAAGACCAGATCACATGATTGAATTTGGTCTCTTCTGCTGGAGAAGTTTGTTTAAATCGTAAACAACTTTCTTACAGGGTAGAAGAGAGTTTTTCACTGGAAACAGAGTTTGTTTGTTTCTTAAACACTGAAGTGTAGAAGGTGTTTCTTGGAATTTATGAGTTTTCTTTTGGAAGTCTAAGAGACACCTGCAACACATGTGCAGCCTTAAATCTGTTTTTCGACTGTTTCCATCAAACTTACCTCAATAACGATCAATCAAACAATATCTTAATCGATACACCAGAGCACAAGATTCTCCTTCCTCACAGTGGAACTCTTACTAATTATTTGCGCTGAAAGTAAACACTTTTAGGAATTTGTTTATGCACTTCCCCATTGTAGTGAATGTGAAGGTGTATCCATACCTTTGACTGGTGCTGTATGTCTCGTTTTAACGTGTCTTCCAACTATCAAAATAAGTAATATTTTAATACTTATGTTATTTATCAGCTGCATCTGTGGATGTTGTGTAGAACCATTGAGGTATGAATAACCAATCCCAGCACACAACATAAAACTGTTTGACTTGAATGAAACTGTAAATGACTTCAGAATTTCTCTTTGAAGTGATTTTAGCATCAGTAGTTTTAACTATAACCCACAAGTGATTAACATTAGCGTTAGCTTGTTGTCCTTTGCTATTATTAGCAGCCTCAATTATTGTTTTTGTCAAAACAACATTGCAGCTCTGAGATATGTCCTATAAAATGGGAGGGACATAAGGTAAATACATGTTTGTGAGCTTTCTTTGCTTTACGTTAAATAATCAACAGTGCTGCTAGCTAACCAGCCAACTTTAGCCCTGAGTTTAAAGCCTTTTTGCTAACATTTTACTGTCCAATATTGCTGTTAAATGCAATATAGTGTTAATAAGTGTCATTCAGTTATAGTTGTAGATAGTCAGTAATAGGAGGGCGGTTTCATCATAAACCTAGAAGTCAAAGCAGATGGTTACAACCAATCAGCAGTGACCACGTCCTGAGTCTGAAGCACCTTAAAGTCCCGCTGACGGCAGCTAGCCGCTCAAACTGACTCCCATTCAAAAAGCCTCAACTTCTCTAGAAATACTGAGTCAATCATTGTTTTCAACAAGTCATTCTGGTCTCAGTCTCTACATTCAGCCCCTCTAATAAGTGTGCTGGTGGTCATTTTGGGAATTATTGCTCCGTTAATAAGATTTGAAGACTTATAATAGCTTTGATATCTGCTGTGTGGGTGTTGATTGACAGCTGTGATTGACAGGTGGCTCACCTGCTGCTCTCCTCAGCTGCAGGACTCGCACTGACTCGGACTATTGTTGCAATATTTCACTAAGTTTAATGTTACTTGATTACGCTACCTGCCCTGTACCGGCTCCAATGAAACCAACAGGTGACGTCACAGCTCACTACGTCTGTCTTTATATACAGACTTTGGTTTAAACAGGAGAGGACCAAGAATGGAGCCTTGTGGGTCTCCGTACATCATATCAGATTTACTAGAACTGGAATCACAGAGGACAACTGTGAAATTAACATTTATTTTATTATTAAACCTGTTTACTGAAAGATGGAGCAGAACCAGAAAGATTTTTGGCATCAGTGGAAATCCTTTAATCGTTAACAGAGAGCCGAAGTCAAACCAGAACCTCTGGATTCTGTTCCAGAAATAATAAAACCTCATTAAAACTCTCATTAGCATCTAACTCTGCTAATCAGTATAAATCCAGCCTTGGAACAAAAGCTTTCTCAACAGTACATCATGTGACTCGCTTCATATGTCTAGATAAAAACATTGTTTCCCATAAGTCCCAGAGGTTTGTGGGCTAAACATCACAGCTTATATACATTCTGTGGTAACAACTTGGTTTGGTTTGAACATCAACAGCATTGTGAAACTAAAATCTCAACAAAAGTGCATGACGACAGGGTGAGACTGTAGATGTGTATGAAGGAAAGAGTGTTGATGTGAATAAAACGAGGTCTGTTAGAGTCACAATGTCGGTTTTGGTTACTTTTAATTTCCAGCTCTGGTTTCAGAGCTGCAGAAGCTTCATGTTCATTCACTGAGTCAGCAGCTCACAGTGAGTGTGTGTGTGCGTGTGTGTGTGTGTGTGTGTGTGTGTGTGTGTGTGTGTGCGTGCATGAACAAACTCTGACACACCAACCATGACCTGCTTCTGTTCAAATCAGTGACATCACCCAGCAGCAGGTCAGAGGTCAGAGGTCACAGCCTCTCTCTGAGCCTCGGCTCATGCTGACAGACAGGTTGGTTTTGTTTCAGCCCAGAGGAATGATGGGAATGTCAGAGGGCGAGCGGTGGAGGCGATCCAGCCACAGAGAGTCCCACAGAGCCGTCCAATCAGCTGTGAGCGTGTGGGGAGCGGGGCGGCTGATTGGTCGAAGCTGTCGGTCAGTGTGTGTGTTCAGATGAGAAGATTCAGAATCAGTTTACGGATGAAAAGACGACAGTTTGAAGCTGAGAGACGATGAAGTGAGGAGAAGTGGGTCAGAGAGACGAGGTGAAAGTAGGTTAATGTGACACGTTCATGTAACACAATGAATGAATGAATGAATGAGACAGTAGAAATAGAGAATCAGCAGTTGTTTCCTGGATTTAAAAAAATAAAAGTTTTCTCATTTCTTTGATTTTTCATATTTAACTTTGCAGTGAAAGATCCTCCAGACGTGTTTAAAGACATAAAATCCTGGTTATGCTTTGAATAACGTGTTCATGTCTCAGCTGGATTAACCCACGGCGGTACTCTAGAGCTGCAATGACTAGATCATTAATTGATTAGTTGATTGACTGATTCATGACTGATTCATTGTTTCAGTCTGACTGTTCTCGAACATACAAATAACCAAAGAGACAAACAACAACATCACCAAGAGTGAAAACAGGAAAACTGTGACAACAAAAAGAACAAAGTAAAAATGAAATTTGCCGCCACGGTGGAAACGCTGTCAGACTGTAGATACAAACAGTTTATTACATTACAATCAGAGTCAGAACGTACAGATAGAAACAGCTGCTCAGATGTGATGATGTAATGCTTTTCATTGTCAGACATGATAGTGAACTGTTGACCAGATAAACATGTTTCCTTTGACTGCAAAACAATTCATCGATTAACAGAGATATAATTATCAGATTTATTGATCATGAAAATAACCGTTAGTTGCAGCTCGAAATACACATTTATATACATTTATATATATATTTATATATATACACATGAAGTCATACACAAGATTTTATTTCATGTTTTATTATTAATGTTTAATTTTCTGTATAATCTGTGTCTGCACATTGTTTTTATGTATTTTATTCTTTATGTCAATAAAGCAAAAACAGATTTAGTGAAATGAGAAAACTGACAGGAAAGAAAAGATGAAAATAGAGGAAATAAATGTTTTATTTGTTATTTTATTGTAAAACAGAACAAAGACGAGCAGAGAGCGACGGAGACGCTGCTCCTGCAGCTCGCTGTGTTTCTGCTGCAATGCAGCTCTGATACACAAGAACACACACACACATACACACACACACACACACACACATACATGATACTGCTGCAGAGAGAGTGTGAGTGTGTGTGTGTGTGTGAGAGTGTGTGTGTGTGTGTATGTGTGTGAGAGTGTGTGTGTGTCTGTGTGTGTGTGTGTGTGTGTGAGAGAGAGTGTGTGTGTGTGTCTGTGTGTGTGTGTGTACCTGTGTGTGTGTATGTGTGTGTGTGTGTCTGTGTGTGCGTGTGTGTGTGTGTGAGTGTGTGTGTGTCTGTGTCTGTGTGTGTGTGAGAGTGTGTGTGTATGTGTGTGTGTGTGTACCTGTGTGTGTGTACCTGTGTGTGTACCTGTGTGTGTGTGTATGTGTGTGTGTGAGAGTGTGTGTGTACCTGTGTGTGTACCTGTGTGTGTGTGTATGTGTGTGTGTGAGAGTGTGTGTGTGAGAGTGTGTGTGTGTGTGTGTGTGAGTGTGTGTCTGTGTGTGTGTGAGAGTGTGTGTGTACCTGTGTGTGTGTGTATGTGTGTGTGTGAGAGTGTGTGTGTGAGAGTGTGTGTGTGTGTGTGTGTGTGTGTGGAAGTCAAGGGCACCTTCCTCTCTAACATGAAGAAGAACACTGAGTGAAATACAGTGAACATAAATAATGATCCATCCTGCAAACAGCAAACAAACAACATGAGGACAGTTTCAGTCTGCTGTAGATTTCTGATCATGAAACTAAGTGTTGGACTAAATGACCAGATGGTGGCGCTACATGGAAAGTCAGAGGATCACCAAGCTGAGGAGCATGAACCTGTGAACAAACGTTCATAACAACCGTCTGATGGTTGTTGAGATGTTTCAGTCTGACGTAGTCGCTGTGACGTCACCCGTTGGACTGCCGTTTGGAAGCCTTGAGTTTTGCGATTTGACTGTCGCCATCTTGCATTTTTGGAGTGACCATATTTGGACAAGAGGGTGGAGCTGACCCTAACGCTAGCTGCTAGCTGCTAGCTGCTAGCTTGGTTAGCACAGTGCATTTACAGTCTCTGGTTAAATGTGATAATGCTAATGCTAATGTTCGCTAACAAAAAACAGGCTTAAAACCATTAAAACAAAATGTTCTCACAGTAGAAACTGAACATCGAGTCTTTAGAGGATCTTTCAGTTCAACAAACACTGAACGCCATGGATATGTTACATTGTCAACATTGTTGCCATGGTAGCGACTTGTCAATCACAAGGTAGCCCCACCCTAAAGCATCCGCTGCTTCATCGTCTGTTTTACACTAAAAGGGACCATAATTTACTAAATGAACATCACGCTGTATTGAAGAAGACTTGAAACCAGCGATTGAGATCATAAACTCATCAGGAAACAGTTTACTGAGGTAGTAAATCCAGTGAGCAGTAGAGTCATTTTCTCATAGACTTCAATACAATCAGACTTCTTTTTGCAGCCAGTGGCGTCGCCCCCTGCTGGCCGTTAGAGAGAAGGCGGGTTTAAAGCACTTCCTGACTCGGAACTTCCTGCTTGGTCTGAACCACAGAAGCGACTGACAGACGTCAGCGTCCGTTCAGCCAGCAGCTGCTGAGACCACGCTGAGCTGATGACAGTTAAACGCACATTATGTCATTTCAGCTGCTCTCAATCAAAACAACAGCAAAAGATGGATGACGGTGTGAAGCAGCAAAGGATCATGGGAGTTGTTGTCTTCATTGTTAAACAACCAGCTTCTCCAGGTTGGGATGGGTCTCCTCCTCCCAGAACAAACAGACCCGGTGAATAAAACAAATAAAAACGCTGAATAAAGCAGTTTCAAGTAAACATTCAGTGTTGTCTCGTTGATGCTGGACGTCTGTAGCGGCTGTTAGCTGAGCTGCTGCTGACGTTTACTCCGCTTGTTTCTCTGATAACTTCAGATTCAGACGTCTGATGACTAAAATCCTTCATCTGGTTCAAAGATACAACAAAAACAACCAAGATCCAAAAACTTTATCATAAAAATGTGGCTGAAAACTGAATAAAAGTCCATTTATGACACAATGCATATTATCTTGTATGTTTATATTCTTTGGTACACAGTTTAATTATCAGCTGATGATGATGTAACTGTAATTGTTGGAACAATCAGCTTCATGTCTTTGCTGATTGATTGATTGATCAGCAGGAGGATTGATTTATAGATTAACCCTTTCAGTCATTTCAGCCTCAGTTTTGTGTTTGTGCTTCACATTTTCTCTTTAAGAAGAACCAGAGCTGAAATATGTGATTAAATATAAATCTGCAGAATTTCGTCTCATCCAGAGAAATTTTAATACTTTTTTATTCTTATGTTGAAACTGTAGTTGATTTAACAGTCTCATAATCAATAAATAACATTTAAACCACTGAGCTGTCTGACTGATGGAGTTTGAGATCAAACAGTGTGAATAGTTTGTTAAAGTATCATAATGTATATATACTGTATATAAAACTATAAAAGTAAATAAATGAGGCTTTTATGCAGCATCAGTTTGTGCTAAATACATAAACATTCAATAAATACAATAATCAATAAATAACACAAACAAGTATTCAGTGAACTGTTTCTATATTCAGGAGAACAAGAAACAACCAAACTGTGTTGCACACTTAGATCACCACAACTACTGCCAGGAAAGGGTTAAAACTACCTGTGATATCTGACAGAAGGTTATTGATCTGCTGATCGACAGTCCGATCAGTCTCACTGAAGCTCTTCCATTCTGTTGTTACTCTCAGAAGTCAGCAAACACTGTAAGATAACGTGTGTGTCCGTCTGTCGAGGACGACGGAAACACAAAGCACATTTAGAGACTTCATATGTTCGTTAACACATCCAGCTGGATCTAAAGGATCTAAAGGATGTGAAGGATGTGAAGGATGTAAAGGATCTAAAGGATGTAAAGGATCTAAAGGATGTAAAGGATCTAAAGGATGTAAAGAATCTAAAGGATGTAAAGGATCTAAAGGATGTAAAGGATGTGAAGGATGTAAAGGATATGAAGGATCTAAAGGATGTAAAGGATGTGAAGGATGTAAAGGATGTAAAGGATGTAAAGGATGTAAAGGATGTAAAGAATCTAAAGGATCTAAAGGATGTAAAGGATGTAAAGGATGTGAAGGATCTAAAGGATCTAAAGGATGTGAAGGATGTAAAGGATATGAAGGATCTAAAGGATCTAAAGGATGTAAAGGACCTAAAGGATGTGAAGGATGTAAAGGATCTAAAGGATGTAAAGGATCTAAAGGATGTAAAGGATGTGAAGGATCTAAAGGATCTAAAGGATGTAAAGGATCTAAAGGGTGTAAAGGATGTAAAGGATCTAAAGGATGTGAAGGATCTAAAGGATGTAAAGGATGTGAAGGATGTAAAGGATCTAAAGGATGTAAAGGATCTAAAGGATGTGAAGGATGTGAAGGATCTAAAGGATCTGAAGGATCTAAAGGATGTGAAGGATGTGAAGGATGTAAAGGATCTAAAGAATGTGAAGGATCTAAAGGATGTAAAGGATCTAAAGGATGTAAAGGATCTAAAGGATGTAAAGGATGTGAAGGATGTAAAGGATCTAAAGGATCTAAAGGATGTAAAGGATGTAAAGGATGTGAAGGATCTAAAGGATGTAAATGATGTGAAGGATGTGAAGGATGTAAAGGATGTGAAGGATCTAAAGGATGTGAAGGATGTAAAGGATCTAAAGGATGTAAAGGATGTAAAGGATGTAAAGGATGTAAAGGATGTGAAGGATGTAAAGGATGTAAAGGATGTGAAGGATGTAAAGGATCTAAAGGATGTGAAGGATCTAAAGGATCTAAAGGATGTAAAGGATGTGAAGGATGTAAAGGATGTGAAGGATGTGAAGGATGTAAAGGATCTAAAGGATCTAAAGGATGTGAAGGATCTAAAGTCTGTAAAGGATGTAAAGGATGTAAAGGATCTAAAGGATGTGAAGGATCTAAAGGATGTAAAGGATGTGAAGGATGTAAAGGATGTGAAGGATCTAAAGTCTGTAAAGGATGTAAA
>NC_058120.1:30294412-30304412 GCF_914725855.1 Thunnus albacares | reverse complement strand
TAAAAGCAGAGAAGAAGAAGACTGCTGTATGTCTTTGAGCTTCTTCCTCAGTAAAAACACTGAGATCCAAACAAACCAGCTCTGCTTCTCTTAATAATTGTGAAATTTTGGTTGGTCTCTAAAATATTGACAGTATTTTCATCATCATGGCTCATGTGTAAAATGAGTCTGTTATTGATGTGTCATTCATGCATGAGGGTGATTCATCACTAATTCACTCTAAAGGTTCTATATTATTCTCCTTTTTGTTGGTGTGTGTTGTTACAGGCTGGTTTGTTGATGCGTGACTCACACTTGATGTCTAAATAATACTGAGAGATGATTGTGTTCAGCTGTATGTGATGAGTAACGTTAACCGTTGTTGATGAAGAGTCGACATCTTGTAGGCAGCCTGTGATTTAATGTTTATACATCTGTGTGTTTATCTGTGCTGATGAACTATAGAATATATTACATGAAAGCATCACCGTGTCCGGCTGTAGTTGGTTCACACACTGTGTTGAACTGTGTGTGTTTTCAGGTTTTTGCAGGTTTTTTTCTGTATTTGAGTTTGTTTCATCATGTTTGTGTTTATATATGATACACTAACCTGTGTGTGTGTGTGTGTGTGTGTGTGTGTGTGCGCGCAGGTGTGTTGTCGTCCTGCTGAATCCTCGGAAGAACAAACAGCATCACATTTTCAACAGCTCCAGGTAAAACTCCAAAGCCCCGCCCCCTCTCTGACCTGCTGTAGACGGCGTTTTCACAGCTGCTTTGTTTGGTTCAGATCACTCTGGTGTCGGTCCGGTCTGGTCCGGTCCGGTCCGGTCCGGTCCGGGTCCGGTCCTGCTGCACCGTGCCTGATGCTCCCTTCTCTTCTTCAGCCGACTGAAGGCAGCACAAACTATTTACGTTTACATTTTTTTCAGGTTGGTGCTGCTGGGGTATATAGAGGGGTATAGTGTGTGTGTGTGTATATAGATATACACACACACACACACACACAAATATATATACATATATATATATATATCCATCAGACACGACCCAGCAGCACCAACCTGAAAAAAATGTAAACGTAAATAGTTTTCATGGTCAGAAATGACAGATACTCTGTTCATAAAGCACCTGATTTATTTATTTTATTTTTTCTTATTATAAGAATCTTAATAATAAGTAGCAGAGGATCATCGTGCTGCTTATTTCAGCTGTATTATATTAGTTCTATTTCCTGAAGGAGAATCAGGTTTATAAACGCTGCATCTGAACTTCTTCTTCTTCACTTTAAACTTTGTTGTGTGAAACCAAACTGAACCAAAAGGAGAAGAAGAGACTGATCCAGCGATTCAGACCAAAGCAAACAAACTACAGGTGTGAGAACGCCTGGAGCATCAGTTGCCATGGTAACCTGCAGGTGATTTTAACAGCCAATCAGAAATCTTTCCTCTCTGTGTTTTTCAGGAAGACGATCACAACGTTGGCGTTTTCTCCCGACGGGAAATATGTCGTCACAGGAGAGGTGAGTTCCAGACCAGGTCCACTGAGACCTGATCCCCAGGCAGACCGGGTCCACTGAGACCTGATCCTGATTCAGACCGGGTCCACTGAGACCTGATCCTGATTCAGACCGGGTCCACTGAGACCTGATCCTCAGGCAGACAGGGTCCACTGAGACCTGATCCTCAAGCAGACCTGTATCTGCAGGTTTTATGTGTAAATAACTTTTTAAGGTTCAATTTAAAGTTTGATGCCGACATTAGATTATGAAATGAAACATGAAAGAATGACTGATCATCTTCCTCTTCCTCCTCCTCCTCCTCTTCCTCTTCCTCCTCCTCTTCCTCCTGCAGAGCGGTCACATGCCGGCGGTGCGGGTGTGGGAGGTGTCTGAGCGTCTGCAGGTCGCTGAGCTGCAGGAGCATAAATATGGCGTCGCCTGTGTGGCGTTTTCTCCAAACGGCAAATACATCGTCAGCGTGGGCTACCAGCACGACATGATGGTCAACGTGTGGAACTGGAAGGTAGCTGACACACTCAATCAATACACTGATCAATCAGCTGATCGATCCACTGATGAACGCAGGCAGCAGCTGAAATTAAACTTTAAACTTTTAAACGATCTGCTACAACAATCAAACTTTAAAACTAAACTTAAACTCAGATAAACGTTTCCAATAAAAACTGAGAACTTTGAGAAGAAGAAAACCTCGAATGTTTTAGTTTAGAAGTTCAGAACTTTAGTCAAACTTGAAGAAAACTGCTTTGTTGTTTTTGTTTTGTATTTTCATCAGAAAAACGTCGTCATAGCAGCCAATAAGGTGTCCAGTAAAGTGACCGCCGTCTCCTTCTCGGACGACAGCTCCTACTTTGTTACCGCCGGCAACCGGCATGTCAAGTTCTGGTACCTGGACCATGCCAAGACCTCCAAGGTGCTCATCACATCCGTCACACATTAATCAGCTGTTAATCAGCTGTTAATCAGCTGTTAATCAGCTGTTAATCAGCTGTTAATCAGCTGTTAATCAGCTGTTAATCGGTCGGTCATGGTGTTGATGTGATCATGTGTTCATCATCTGCAGGTGAACGCCACCGTCCCTCTGCTGGGGCGTTCAGGGCTGCTGGGAGAGCTCAGGAATAACTTTTTCAGTGATGTGGCGTGTGGGCGGGGCCGGCAGGCCTCCTCCACCTACTGCATCACGTCGTCTGGTCTGCTGTGTGAGTTCAACGACCGCCGACTCCTCGACAAGTGGGTCGAGCTGCGGGTGAGTCTGTGTGCTGCTTCCACTGCTACAAACGTCCTCACAACGTCCTCACAACGTCTCCTCAACGAGACAGACAGTGATGTCTGTTGGTCACATCAGAGTAAAAAAACACGTCTGTCTGGTTCTTCTTTCTGCAGGATTGTAAGGAAATTAACAAACACTTCAAACTAGTTTCTAACTTCCTGTTTTTTCTGCAGGATACAGTCTGAACATTAACAGCAGTCACATCACTACAGAGAGTCTGCAGCTAACATGCTAGCAGCCCTGTGAGGCTAAATGCTAACATCAGTTAGTAGGGATAGTGGTAGAAACTGTTAATGTTCCTTTCTTTTACACAATTATCTCACTTTTTTGGTAAAGAGAAGCAGTAAAAAAGACAAAGTTAGTAATTCATCCTGAGGGGAACATGAATGTGTGAAAATAAATTAAAGTAAATCCATCTAATAGTTGTTGAGATATTCCAACATCATTTGGTTACATGTTAATGATGAACACATTTACTGTCAGTGTTCATGACCCTCAGAGGATGAACCCTGATGACCTCTGCAGGTACAGTCTGTTCTGTACGTCATCTGTTCTCTGCTGGATGTTTTATGATTCTTAATGTTTTATTGTGTGTTTATAATTGACTTTAATCTGAGGTGCCTCTGCTTCTTCCTCTGCTTCCTGTGCAGACAGTTGACTCCGCCTCCGTAAGTCCTCGTCTCACCTGGACTCAGTCAGTCCAGCTGGTGACACATACAGTATCAGTAAAGAGTAAAAGTGTCATGTGATCATTCATTAAATTCCAATTTAAACTGAAAACATGTTTAATATAATCATTAATTATAATAATAATCATTATCCTCATTGGCTGAACTGACTGACTCAGACACGCCCACTTTCTTCCTCTCACCCCATTGGTCGGTTTCACAGCACACCGTAGTCATTCATAACCAACGCTCCACCTAAAGGGCCGAGTGACGTATCGCGCCGCTTCTACCCCCAGGACCCTGAACGCATCACTCACCTCCACCGACCTCCACTCACTACTTCAGTATCAGTACTGATACTGATACTATTACTGCAGTAACAGTACTGATACTGCAGTAATAGTACTTCAGTAACAGTACTGTGACTGTGTACTGATACTGCAGTAATAGTACTTCAGTAACAGTACTGTGACTGTGTACTGATACTGCAGTAATAGTACTTCAGTAACAGTACTGTGACTGTGTACTGATACTGCAGTAATAGTACTTCAGTAACAGTACTGTGACTGTGTACTGATACTGCAGTAGAAACACAACCGTCTTTGTCTGAATCTTCACCCACACACATTCTCTCACTTCATTTACATTTTCACTCTTTATCTCCTCGTCTGACAGACACAAAGACACAAACACGTTCGTCTGTTCAGAGAATAAAAACACGTCACCAAAACCTCCAAACAGACGGTTTAATTCTTTCAACAGATTTAATGCATCATGATGTCTCAGCGTCTGACAGTTATTTGATACTAAAAGGTGTTACAGCTCTACAGATGTGGAGCTGATGGAGCTGTTAGTGTAGCTGTCTGACTGACATGTTGTATCTTGTGTATTGAACCAGCTGCAGAAATAGAAAGATAAACTGATAGATTGATCAGTATCAGATATGTTCAGGATGTGTTTAGCCTAGCTTAGCACAAAGACAGGAAACAGGAAACAAAACAGTTTCCATATGGCAAACAGCTAAACGTCTTCACTTATGAAAAATTGTCATCATCTTCATCATCACTGTGTTATAATAGCTCAGCAGGAGTCCTGAGTTCATGATGGTTTGATCCTGACTCACCTGTGTGTGTGTGTGTGTGTGTGTGTGTGTGTGTGTGTGTGTGTGTGTGTGTGTGTCAGACGTCTCAGGCCACCTGTCTGTCCGTCACAGACGAGTTGATCTTCTGTGGTTGTTCTGACGGGACAGTTCGAGCCTTCAGCCCCGTCAACCTGCATTTCTTGTGTACTCTGCCCCGCCCACACTGCCTCGGCGCCGACATCGCCAGTATGATGGACGCCAGGTAACACACACACACACACACACACACACACACACACACACACACACACACACAGATCACATAATGAGCTCACATCTAAGTACAACACACATCTGCAGCTTTTATACCAGGACACTATTTTCACATTCATCTGCTGAAACTGGAAAGTGTCTCTGTGCCTACGCACAGGATTTGTGACATCACAACTAGTTTGGAGCCAATCATGGTCTAGAACACACAGTCGGTACTTCAGTACTAACAGTCTAGAACACACAGTCAGTACTTCAGTACTAACAGTCTAGAACACACAGTCAGTACTTCAGTACTAACAGTCTAGAACACACAGTCAGTACTTCAGTATTAACAGTCTAGAACACACAGTCAGTACTTCAGTACTAACAGTCTAGAACACACAGTCGGTACTTCAGTACTAACAGTCTAGAACACACAGTCGGTACTTCAGTACTAACAGTCTAGAACACACAGTCGATACTTCAGTACTAACAGTCTAGAACACACAGTCAGTACTTCAGTACTAACAGTCTAGAACACACAGTCAGTACTTCAGTATTAACAGTCTAGAACACACAGTCAGTACTTCAGTATTAACAGTCTAGAACACACAGTCGGTACTTCAATACTAACAGTCTAGAACACACAGTCAGTACTTCAGTAGTAACAGTCTAGAACACACAGTCGGTACTTCAGTACTAACAGTCTAGAACACACAGTCGATACTTCAGTACTAACAGTCTAGAACACACAGTCGATACTTCAGTACTAACAGTCTAGAACACACAGTCGATACTTCAGTACTAACAGTCTAGAACACACAGTCGGTACTTCAGTACTAACAGTCTAGAACACACAGTCGATACTTCAGTACTAACAGTCTAGAACACACAGTCGGTACTTCAGTACTAACAGTCTAGAACACACAGTCGGTACTTCAGTATTAACAGTCTAGAACACACAGTCAGTACTTCAGTACTAACAGTCTAGAACACACAGTCAGTACTTCAGTACTAACAGTCTAGAACACACAGTCGGTACTTCAGTACTAACAGTCTAGAACACACAGTCAGTACTTCAATACTAACAGTCTAGAACACACAGTCAGTACTTCAGTATTAACAGTCTAGAACACACAGTCGGTACTTCAATACTAACAGTCTAGAACACACAGTCGGTACTTCAGTATTAACAGTCTAGAACACACAGTCAGTACTTCAATACTAACAGTCTAGAACACACAGTCAGTACTTCAGTATTAACAGTCTAGAACACACAGTCGGTACTTCAATACTAACAGTCTAGAACACACAGTCGGTACTTCAGTACTAACAGTCTAGAACACACAGTCGATACTTCAGTACTAACAGTCTAGAACACACAGTCGATACTTCAATACTAACAGTCTAGAACACACAGTCAGTACTTCAGTATTAACAGTCTAGAACACACAGTCGGTACTTCAATACTAACAGTCTAGAACACACAGTCGGTACTTCAGTATTAACAGTCTAGAACACACAGTCGGTACTTCAATACTAACAGTCTAGAACACACAGTCGGTACTTCAGTACTAACAGTCTAGAACACACAGTCGATACTTCAGTACTAACAGTCTAGAACACACAGTCGATACTTCAGTACTAACAGTCTAGAACACACAGTCGGTACTTCAATACTAACAGTCTAGAACACACAGTCGGTACTTCAATACTAACAGTCTAGAACACACAGTCGGTACTTCAGTACTAACAGTCTAGAACACACAGTCGGTACTTCAGTAGTAACAGTCTAGAACACACAGTCGATACTTCAGTACTAACAGTCTAGAACACACAGTCGGTACTTCAATACTAACAGTCTAGAACACACAGTCGATACTTCAGTACTAACAGTCTAGAACACACAGTCGGTACTTCAGTATTAACAGTCTAGAACACACAGTCGGTACTTCAGTACTAACAGTCTAGAACACACAGTCGATACTTCAGTATTAACAGTCTAGAACACACAGTCGATACTTCAATACTAACAGTCTAGAACACACAGTCAGTACTTCAGTATTAACAGTCTAGAACACACAGTCGGTACTTCAATACTAACAGTCTAGAACACACAGTCGGTACTTCAGTATTAACAGTCTAGAACACACAGTCGGTACTTCAGTACTAACAGTCTAGAACACACAGTCAGTACTTCAGTATTAACAGTCTAGAACACACAGTCGGTACTTCAATACTAACAGTCTAGAACACACAGTCGGTACTTCAGTACTAACAGTCTAGAACACACAGTCAGTACTTCAGTATTAACAGTCTAGAACACACAGTCGATACTTCAGTACTAACAGTCTAGAACACACAGTCGGTACTTCAGTGTACTCTGACTTCTTCTCACTGTGTGCTGATTCAGCCTTTCTGTTCATGGACGTGCTGACTGTCTGTCAGACTGCAGTTTAATTTAAAACCTCTTTCACTCAGTCTGGTTTGTATTCAGACGGAGGTCAGCTGACCACTGGACATGCGGACACGTTACCATGGAAACCACAGAAACATCAGCAGGGTTTTTATTTTTAGTCTCCGTCTGTCCCACAAAATTACTCTCTCTTCTCCTCCTTCTTTTTCTGTTTGCTCCTCAGTCAGCTGTTCTGCTGCAGGTCGGACGCTCGTTACCCGGACACGGTGGCGGTGACCTATGACCCCACCAACCGCTGGCTGTCATGCGTCTACAATGACCACAGCGTGTATGTGTGGGATGTCCGTGACCTCCGCGACCCCCGCAGGGCGGGAAAACTCTACTCTGCCCTCTACCACTCGTCCTGTGTGTGGAGCCTCGAGGTCAGTTTGACATCTGAATCATTCACAGGCCTGAGAGGTCAAAGGTCACAGAGCTGAAACATCATGACGTCATAAAGACCAGTAAAACCAGCTGCTCTCAGTGTTTACTGGAGCAAATGTAAAAACTGAAATGAATACAAACGCAACCAAAATACTTTATTTGAAGATGTTTAAAGGGGACCTATTACATTCATTTCCGGCTCTGTATTTTTATTCTGGGATTCCAGCTTTGCATGATTTACAGTAAAAAACTCCTTATTTATCTTGTACTGGCCCTTTTTTTGGCCGTTTTAGCTCCTGTCTCTTTAAGGCCCGCCTCCTGATGAGTCCACTCTGTTCTGATTGGTCAGCTTTCCGGAAGCCTGTGAGGGGCAGCTGTGTCAGAGTTGTGTTAAGTTACTGCTGATGCAAACCCAACATTTCTTGCTTTACTGCTCCAAATTAAAAGCTTTTAAATGACTAAATAACAGGAGACTTTTATTGTGAAGAATTGAAAGGAAGTGAAACGCGTTCGTCATTGGAGATTCGTTAGCGGTGCTAAAAACCGCTCAAAACAACAACATGTGGAGACATTTGGAGCTGTTTGTTGAGCGGATCAGCTAGAAATAATGCAGGGAGGAAGAGTACAAGCAGAAACAGCCACAGTGATGATGATGTTTGATGAAGAGCTGCAGACGACCAGCACACCTCCAACAGGTAAACTACTTGTGGAGTCATGGCTCAGTGAGGAGCAGTGTTCAGAGTAGCGCCGCTGCTGCTTTCTGCTCACAGGGATTACTGCTTTCACTACGTTTACCTCGTTACTTGACACGTCGGCCACATTTAACATGAACATCCAACATTATAACATCATATATATGACTGAAAACAAAGAAAAGCATCATAGGTCCCTTTTAAATTGAGTCCAGTATCTGCAGCAGTCACACAGAGAAGAATTGATAAGTTGAAAGGAAGTGCACACATTTTGTTTTTCTGCATTAATTAATTGTTTTGTTGTTTTGAAGTGACTGATAAGCTCCTCCTCTTCCTGTGTGTCCTGCAGGTGTATCCAGAGGGGGGAGGAGCAGGAGGGGGAGGTGAGGTGCGTCCTGCCCCAGGCTCCTTCCTGTCCTGCTCCTCAGATAACACCATCCGACTGTGGAACATCGACGGCCTCAACGTGCTGAACAGGAACATCCTGAGCCATGTACGAGCACACACACACACACACCTGTACACCTGAACACCTGTACACCTGAACACCTGTACACCTGAACACCTGAACACCTCACCCGACAGCCTCCTCACCTCTCTGACCTCTAACTCTGCAGGACCTGCAGAAGGTCATTTACGTGGATGACAACACAACGAGCCTCCTGGATACAGAGAGCGTCACCGTCGCCGGCGGCAGCACAGAGAAGGCGGGGACATCGGGCTCAGAGGGGCAGCAGGCTGACCAGAGCAGGGCAGGCATTAGGACCCTGAGAGTCAGTCCTGATGGACAGCACCTGGCCTCTGGAGACCGCATGGGAGTCCTCAGGTGCGGAGGGGGGGTTTGGGGGGAGGGGGGGGACTGCACTGTGTGGTTTTAATCACAAGTTTGAGTCTAGTCAGGCTGAAAACACACAGAACAAGTTATAACATGCTGTTAACGTCTCTGCTCTGTTTATGTGTGTGTGTGTGTGTGTGTGTGTGTGTGTGTGTGTGTGTGTGTGTGTGTGTGTGTGTAGGATCCATGATCTGGTCAGTATGGAGGAGATCTTGAATGTTCAGGCTCACGACTCAGAGATCCTCTGCCTCGAGTTCTCCAAACCAGATACTGGTGAGCGGCTGTTACTGTGTGTTTGGACACATCTTCACATGTATACAACATATAACACAATATATATATACTCGCAATATAACACAATATATTGTGTATATATACAACATTAAAAACAACATCTAAACATACTATAAGACCTAAAGTATATCAACAACCTGTAACTGAAGGGTTGCTGGTTTGATTCCCTGCACTGACAGTCAGCTTTATGGCAGTTAGCAGAACTGCTGTAACGTATCGGAGCTGCTGATCAATAATATGGAAGCAGGTCATCAGCAGGTAACTGCCGTCTCATCTCCGACGCTATGTTCGTCTCACATGACCTGTTTAGGCAGCGGCTGCTCTGCCCGAAGGCTCCGCCTCTGAGCAAGGCAGCGACTCACTGACCGCTGCTCTGCTGTGGCTGCAGCGGAGGAGATGACATCACACGTGACACAGCCAATAGGAGATCAGACTGCAGTTTCACCTGTTCAACCCTCAGAGGTTACAAAGAGGATCTTTGTGCACATTTATGAAAATAAAAACTATTTGTTGGAGCTGTTTTTAATTTTAAACATTTTAAACCACAAACATTTCTTTAAAAGCTGTTTTCCAA